>NC_058087.1:187039467-187339467 GCF_014858855.1 Bufo gargarizans | reverse complement strand
ACTAGCCATCTGGGTACCCTCACATAACAAAATACAATTCCAAAGACAGATTTAAGCTGTGCGGCCGGCCCGTCTTCTTTAAAGTTAGTATGGGCCATAATCCTGTGGCAGGAGGCTGGCAACCAGCCCCCTCCAAAACACCGTGGCGAGGTTGGTTTCATCACACCTTTATACACCCGCATTCAGGGAAAACCTATAATATCAGGGGCTTTTACACATGCATATCCTCTTACGTTGTTTATATGATTAAATGTCCTTGTGGCCTGGCCTATATAGGTGAAACCTCTCAATGCATACGAGACCGGATTTGTAAGCACAAATCTGATATTAGATGCAAAAAAGCAGAACTTCAAATACCACATCATTTTCTTCAGATGCAACACAGGATTAGTCAACTCCAATTCCAGGTCATTGACCATGTTCCTATACCAAGAAGGGGTGGGAACCGTAAACTTTTACTTCAAAAAAGGGAGTCCTTCTGGATCTATGAGCTCAGAACATTATCACCACATGGACTCAATCGTGAATTTGATTTGTTACTATAATTGTGCTATATAACTCTGCTGCCTAAATTTAAATATTACCTGTCTGTTCATATATTGCCTGCGAACCTTATTATCTTCACATGTTTATCTCTATTTTTATTTTTACCTAGACCCGTTGACTCACAGGTGTAGGTATGATATAATTTCTATATAATCTTTGTTATTGATGTAATAACTCTACTAACCTAGTTGCATCTAACTCTGTGACTAATGAGTCATTATATGATTGCAAGTTATGGTTTTTCTAAATCATTTTGGCAAAAGTGCCACATGGTATACACAGTGATGTCCTTTTTGCTATTTGAGTTATGATTGACAATGGAATATGGAGGTTATACCTTGTTTTGACATACTATGCTTCAAATTACATTCTTAACACTATCCGGGCCTCGTGCGCACTATTATCGGTGGCTTTCTTTATGCAGACATGGAGATGCGATACGAATAGACGCCTCGCGTACTACACATTATGCGCGTACTCCGCGCGCATGCGCAGCCTCCCTTTCCAGCGGCTTGCGTCTTACAGACTTGTAGGCGCATACTAGTGACGTCAGACGCCGTAACACATGAGGCTGATACTTTATAACTGGCGTCTCGACGTTAGTCTCCACTATGCCGCCAACGAACAAACACTATCCTTCTAGCACACGGTACGTTTAGTTATATTTAATATACTTATGCGTGTATAAACTGTTAGAATACTATACAAGGTATTTTATGACTATGGTCATTTCCTCCATGTTCCTCTGTCGTCTTGCTGTTTATATATGTATATAGATTCTATGTATAATATACCCTCTACATGAATGCTTGAAATATAACTGATAGACTGACAGATATACTTTTTGTTACTTACAATAATATATATTGACTCTAAAGTCTGATTAAGTTTGGTACTTATTGGTCAATTTTCTATTTTCCTTTATTATTAATGTATATTTTGCTTATACCATATACTTATTTGTATTATTATAGGCCGTGATCAAGGTCCCGGGTGGACCGAAACTTTGGCCCTGAATTTACGTGATGACTGATTTATAAAGTTGGTGTTGGCAAAAAAACAAAATAAAAAATAAAATATATACTATCGTGCAAATTACACGAGTGTGCCGTGAAATAATTTTTCCTCCAAAGTCTGATAGACATATTTTTTTATTTTTTTGGACGATTGTCCTATGTACGGGGCTCATTTTTTTGCGGGATGACACATTTTATTACATTGACCCACCATTGCACCAAATTATGGTAAACATCCCTCACTTCCATGCCTTTGCCCAAATGTGATACCTTTCTATGTCATTACTTCTCCTAACCAGCTGTCTATAAAAATTGTCTCATTTTCCAAATGTCGCACACTTCTGCACCTTCACTGAAATTAAATTCTGTATGATAATTACATTGACTCGTTTTCAAATGGTGCTCATTTGTCCACCATTGTTTAAATTGTCCTTTTTTCTAAATGTTGTAGAGTTCCATGCTTTTGACAAAATTTAAGTCACCACTATACTGCTTCGTGCTACAACAAGTAGCAGAAACCACAGCAGTCAGTTCAGTTTGCTAAAAGATGGAACTGTCTTCCCCACTGCCACACTAACTTGATGCACATCAGCAAATAGACTTGCACCACCTAAACAATTAGGTTCAGTCATACCTGTACTGTGCCCTTTCTCCAGCGCGTACCCTGTTCCCTGACCCCATGGACTTCTGGGGAGGTAGATTGGAACAGTGGCTGGAATTGTCCCAGTTTGCTATCATTCTACTGTTTTGTCTAGCCTGTACTGTACTGAAAAATAGAGTATTCAGTAAGGCAGGTGGCGTCACCCAAATTTAATTCTGCTACAGTTGTAGCAGGGGTAATACACACACTCTTCACTCACATTTCTTAACTCATCGCGTTATCTTGAAACAAAAGCCATTGAAAAGCAATTGCTTAACGCACTTAGTTGCATTTAGTTTAGATAACATGTCTCATAAAGCATGTGTGTTAACCTTACTACATCCGTATATGGCATTGGTACTTCTGGCTAGCTGCATTTAAATATTGGGGGTCAGTTACTAACAGAAACTCACCTATTTTTGGTGTATTTTTGGCGCATATTGTGGCGCAAAGGTTATTTGCGTCACATTTTGCAACATTTCCCCGCTCATGCCAGGTCTAAAAAAGGAGCATGACATGGATGGGGAAGGGGACAGACCTGAAGGACTGTCTCAATTATCATTTTGTACGCCTGTTTTAAGCTTAGAAAATGGTCAAAATGTAAGCCAGCAAGGAAGCTGGTGTAGATTTAGACCGGTACTGGATGCACTTAAGTTATGTAGAGGCTGGGGCCTCTTCATAATTTCGGCTGATCCACCGCCAGTGCACGGGGTTATTAAGACGAGCGTCTAAAATGCTGGTCTTAATAAATGACCCCAATTGTCTCCTTCTTAAAATGTCACCCAGTTACATACCTTCACCCAATTTTAATTCTTCTTTATTGTAGTAGTATTTGTGGACAGATGTCTGTAAAAACTGTCTTGTTTTCGAAACGTTATGCAGTTTCGTGCCTCCATCAAAATGTTATTCTGCTCTATGTATGATATTCGTTCAACTAGCCAGCTGTCTTTTTTTTTTTTATTGTTTAAAATTATCTCATTTTCAAAATGGTTGTGGCTTTTCTCCTGCACATACCTTGTTCCTTGACCTCATGGACTTCTGGGGATTTAGACTGGAGCAGTGGTTGGAACTGGCCCAGTTTGCTATAATTGAACTGTCCAGCCTCTAGTGTCTTCTCAGAGAGCGATTCCAGCATAGTAGGTGGTGTCTTCATAGCCGAGCGGTCAAAATTGTCCTGTAAGGTGTCTAAAACATTACCTTTGTTAAAATGAATCAAGCATATAAATCCATGTGGACTTCCACACATATCTGGCTGATGACACTGAATAGATCTGCCATTTCTGACAGTGGCTATTTATTGCCAGTCTAATGATGCAACTGCCGCTGTCTGCCTGTTTATAATGTCTCGTACTATACTGCAGCCGCCGATGACACAGCTGCTACTCCCCCTTGTGTCACTGCTAGTACCCTTATATGGCTGCACATCTTCTGCCTTGTCCACTCACTGCCAAGATAATTTTAGGGGGCTTGTTCAGAACAAGCCACTGCTTTTCCTGATACTACTGTGTGGGTATAAACACTAGTAGGCACTCAATAAAGGACAATTTATGGAATGGTTTTTAATTTTAAATAAGCATAACAAATGGGATGGCTGAGTATGTTTTTAAACAGGCTATATGTGAAAACATTATCCATATATTTACCCATAGTTATATGTGTCATGGTCACTGTAACATTATTTACTATTGTCATTATTGTGTGAAAGAGCTTAAATGATAGGGGAGAGACAGAAAGTACAAAAATCTGAGAAAAAAACTTCAAAATGAAAAAGACAAGAGAGAAAGAATATTTGCAATATACCAATTTTAAGGCTCAGGATGGATGACATATTTAATGCAGACACTTTTGCCTAACTGTATCCCAGCTATTAGTTGGCTTACTTTGAGAATTATGGTGTATTTTTGGTGCACAATTGTACATCTTAGGCCATGTCACTTTTCCCGTAAATTCCCTCTTCCCACCAATTTCTGATAAGTCACTTCCTTTTTAGGACTAGGCACTTTCACTTAATCTATGTGAGGCAAATTAGTTCAAATTGCGCCCCTTTTTGGTGCAACAGATTCCAAAATCTACAGTAGGAATGTTGCAATCTTAAATTCTTGAAAATGTCTTTTACTACTCTAGCATTCACCAATCTGAATCAAAATTACTCTTTAAAAAGTGCATTCCCTTTATGACCATCAGCAACGCAGTTTTAATACTGGAGTTCTGTAGACTGTATATGATAGGATTCATTATGGGGATGATAGTTGTATAGACTACATTGAAGGTTAAATCTAGAACATCAAAGTAAGATGGTATCAGATACCCTGTTACGCCTGTTCCATAGTAAATAGAGATGACAGTGATGTGGGATGAGCAGGTGGAGAAGGCCTTACTTCTGCTTTCACTTGACTTTATCTTAAATATGGTAAAGAAAATTTTAAAGTAAGAAATAAAAGTGCACATCAATGGAAGAAACCCAAAAAACACAATATCCATGCCGGTTATTGCAAATACTATTTCTGTGACAGTACAAGTTGTCTTTGTTAGTGACTTTGCATCACAGGAGAACTGGTGGATGAGGTTGGAGTGACAGGAGGACTTGTATAAAGCTGAGATTACAAATATTAGAGAATTAAAAAAGGCGGCTGCCCAAACCCCAATAGTTATCAGGATACAATTTCTCCGACTCAGGATCCGATGATAATGTAAGGGGAGGCAGATAGCAACATATCGGTCATAAGCCATAATGAAGAGAAGAATACCCTCTGTGCCCGCCGCTGTTAGAAAACAGTACAACTGAGTATAACATTGTGAGAAGGAGACAAAGTGATTTCCGGATAATAAGATGTGCAGTAATTTTGGAACCGTGACCGATGTATAAAATATGTCTACAATGGACAAATTACAGATAAAGAGATACATTGGTTCATGTAACTGAACTGTCAGACATATGACTGTGATAATGGAGGCATTAATAAGGACTCCGACCAGATATATCAAGAAGAAGAAAGTGGTAATGAGTGGTTTATATTTTGTCTCCCCAGAAAATGGCAAAAAATAAAAATATTCGATGGACGTCTCATTCTTCGTCATTGGTTTCTTAACAAAATATCCACATTAATTGTTTATTATAGATTTCAGCGCATAATATACCAAATGTCAATAAAATTAGAGGAAGAGAGAAATGTGAGCATGTAAAACCTCATTTTGGAGACCAAACAGTCATGCCTTGTAACCCAGAGATCAAGTCTGCTGATCCAGTCATGTATTGGCAATCCTTGAACCCTAGGTAACTCACTCTAGACTCATCTATACTTGGTTTTTGTGACCTCATGTTTTATAGCTTTTGTTTCTTACTGTTACTTCTAGAAACATACTGTACTAACGCTGTTATGAATTCTCTTGAAAATATATTCACATATTTTTGGTGAGTTTGATTCTTACTGTTCTTACTATTTACTATTAGTAGGTAAAAAAAAAATATTGATGACGTTTAAAAATCCAAATTCAGCGGAATATAATACATTGGAAGTTAACTCTAATGTATTGAAATAAAAATATCCTGTATTTAGGGTTATTAAGAAGTTAAGAAAAAGGTAATATATTATAAATGATAAAATTATATATATTATTAAATTATAAAAGGGTTAGAATTAATATGATCAAGAATATTTTAAATGTAAAGCCATTCTATTCATATTGTGTATTTTAGCTTGGATCATTCAAAAAATATCTTGACTTTTCATGTAGAACAAATTAGATTCACAGTAGTATTGATAGTATTGATACCAGAACGGTGTCAAAATCACCAGCATTTACTGTTACAAATTATAAAGGGGTGAGGAACTGGCAATATTTTTTTTTAACTTTTATTAAGTACATAAAATTGATAGACCATCGAAACAGTACAACACAAGACAACATGTACAGTCATGTGAAAAAATTAGGACACCCTTTGAAAGCATGTGGTTTTTTGTAACATTTTTAATAAAAGGTTATTTCATCTCCGTTTCAACAATACAGAGAGATTAAAGTAATCCGACTAACCAAAGAAAACTGAAGAAAAGTCTTTTCAAGATCTTCTGTAAATGTCATTCTACAAAAATGCCTATTCTAACTGAGGAAAAAGATAGGACACCCTTGCCCCTAATAGCGAGTGTTACCTCCTTTGGCTGAAATAACTGCAGTGAGACGGTTCTTGTAGCCATCTACCAGTCTTCGACATCGGTCTGAGGAAATTTTACCCCACTCCTCAATGCAGAACTTTTTCAGCTGTGAGATGTTTGAGGGGTTTCTTGCACGTACAGCCCTTTTCAAGTCACCCCACAGCATCTCAATGGGATTCAAATCTGGACTTTGACTTGGCCATTCCAGGACTCTCCATTTCTTCTTTTTCAGCCAATCTTTGGTTGATTTACTAGTATGTTTTGGGTCATTGTCATGTTGCATGGTCCAGTTCCGCTTCAGCTTTAATTTTAATTTTTTAAATTTAATTTTCTAACTGATGGTCTCACATGTTCTTCAAGCACCTTCTGATACACAGTAGAATTCATCGTGGATTCTATGATGGTGAGCTGACCAGGTCCTGCTGCAGCAAAGCAGCCCCAAACCATGACACTTCCACCTCCATGCTTCACAGTTGGTATGAGGTTCTTTTCTTGGAATGCTGTGTTTGGTTTACGCCAAACATGTCCTCTGCTGTTGTGTCCAAATAATTCAATTTTGGACTCATCTGTCCAAAGAACATTATTCCAGAAGTCCTGGTCTTTGTCAACTTTATCTCTGGCAAATGTCAGTCTGGCCTCGATGTTTCTCTTGGAAAGCAAAGGTTTCCTCCTTGCACACCTCCCATGCAAGTTAAACTTGTACAGTCTCTTTCTGATTGTAGAGGCATGTACTTCTACATCAACAGTAGCCAGAGCCTGCTGTAGTTCTCGAGATGACACTTTAGGGTTTTTGGAGACCTCTTTTAGCATCTTGCGGTCTGCTCTTGGGGTGAACTTGCTGGGGCGACCAGTCCTGGGCATGTTGGCAGTTGTTTTGAAAGCCCTCCACTTGTAGACTATCTTCCGGACAGTGGAATGGCTGATTTCAAAATCTTTTGAGATCTTTTTAAATCCCTTCCCAGACTCATAGGCTGCTACAATCTTTTTTCTGAAGTCCTCTGACAGCTCTTTTGCTCTCACCATGGTGCTCACTCTCACTTCAACAGTCAGGAGCACACCAAACTAAATGTCTGAGGTTTAAATAGGGCAAGCCTCATTCAACATGCAGAGTAACGATCTACTAATTATGTGCACCTGGTGTGATATACCTGTGTGAGATCTGAGCCAATTTAAGAGGGAATACATGTGAGGGTGTCCTATCTTTTTCCTCAGTTAGAATAGGCATTTTTGTAGAATGACATTTACAGAAGATCTTGAAAAGACTTTTCTTCAGTTTTCTTTGTTTAGTTGGATTACTTTAATCTCTCTGTATTGTTGAAACGGAGATGAAATAACCTTTTATTAAAAATGTTACAAAAAACCACATGCTTTCAAAGGGTGTCCTAATTTTTTAACATGACTGTACATCCTACAGCATCTCCAGAGGTGGCAAGAGCTCAAAAGTTTTTTTTTCCTACCACCTGGATACCGTTGTGCATTTTTAATATGACAACACTTTAAAACTGTTTGTTGCGTATTGTATGGTCTCATCTCTGACTCCATCTGATGAGGTAACACTCTTTTGAGGCTTCCAATAGTGTTGAGCGAATTGAAGTTAATGAAGTTGAATTCGATCTGAATTTAAGGAAAAATTTGATTTGAGACATATCTGAATTTCCTCACTCTTAACGATGAAGAATAATTTTTTCCCTAAAATGTCTGCTGCATATGTTACAAATTAAAAGTACAGATGGAGCAGGGGTAACACACGTTTAACTCAAATTTCTTAACTCATCGCGTTATCTTGAAACAAAAGCCATTGAAAAGCAATTGCTTAACACATTTAGTTACATTTAGTTTAGATAACATGTCTCATAAAGCATGTGTGTTAACCCTGCTACAAGTAGGTAGCCTAGGAAAGCGAGTCTGCAGATAGACATTCCTTGTGATGTCACAGTCCTTTAAAGACCTCATCCTGCGCAGTCACCACCATTTCACTGTGAACTGAGAATCGGGAGAGACATGGCAAGTGCTAGTGACAGGGGCATAGCTTTAGGGGAGCAGAGGTAGCAGTCGCTACCAGGCCCAGGAGCCTGAGAGGGGCCAAAGGCTCTTCTGCCTCATAAGAAGACACTGGTATTATAGAAAGTTTATGCTGGTCAAGTTACACCTCTGGCTGGAGGGAAGGAGTTAGTTCAAGAATTTGGAAAGACAGGGGGGAAGGCGTTTCAACTTTTGCCTTAGGAAGGCTATGCGCTTCCTTACCCCCTGTCCACAAAGCACTGAGGAAAGGGGGCCCAAGCTGAACTTTTGCAACAGGGCCCATAAGTCTTTTGCTATGCCCCTGTCTAGGGACAGTGTTTCAAAAAGCTTTTAACTATAGAATATTGAATATGGACAGTGCAGGGACAGTGTAGGGAGATCATAGGGAATAAGGGATAGTTTATACACACTGTAGGGAGGGTATAGGGAGCCTGCAGTGACATTGCATGGACAGTGTAGTGAGATCGTAGGGAGAGTTTTCAGACACTGTAAGGAGGGCATAGGGAGACTGCAGGGACAGTGCAGGCTCTGTGTAATCGCCCTGTGCATCTTGGTCCATTGCTGTGCCATTCATTCTTGATCTGTACTGTTATATATAGACAATCTGTGCGTCAGACTCATTTTTAACAGGTGGTCTAATATATAGAGGCGATTATCTACTACACCTGCTGCGCCTCCTGCTGAATGCGGCGCAAAGGTCTAAAACGCGGCTCCTAATAACTATGCCCCTAATTTTTGATCCGGAGTTCGATTCGCTCAAGTCTAGTAGAAAGCGATCAAATACATCTGAAATACTGACGGCACAGTACCTAGAGAAGGGATTAACTATGAATGTTTGTGCATTAGAACACACAATGCACAGTTTAAATTCCAAGCCTTTCAAACTAAGATTAGGCCACCAAGTGGGAGCAATATGATTAGGCAGAAGGGCCTGGGTATACCTGTTTTATCGTGATTTGTGACAATTGAGTTTGTAACTAATCAAATTTCTTGTCGAAGTTAGGCGAATCGATTGAACTTTTCAAAACTTTGCTCATCACTAGCTACCAATTTTGTGTTCTATTGTTTTTCATGGTCTATCAATTTTATATACTGTAGTTATTAAGAGTTAAAGGGGCTGGCCAATTTCTGGCTACTTTTGACCAATGTGTAGCTGAGATGACTATATGACACTAATATAGAATTTTGTGGATTTTCTTTTCTGTTTGCTTTATTTCATAAATCATGTCCCCTTGTTGGGCAAATGTTCTGTGCTGTCCACACAGAAGACCTGTCCATAAGATGGCTGTTAATGGAGGGTCATGTGACCAGGCAAAAATAACTCCAGACACATCACTCAGCCTTCTCCACTCACATACAACACATCTGCCATCTGTACATGCAATTTTGAAAATTTAGTACAGGTATAGTGTATATAAATGGAGGGGTTTGAGTGATTTTCCTGGTCACATGACCCTCCATCAGCAGCCATTTTATGGACATTACTTCTTTGTGTACAGCACAAAAAGACTTGGCCAACAATGGAGAATACCTTATGAAATATCAACAAAGACCATATTAGGAGGTGTCACAGGGTCATCTCATAAACACATTGATCCAGAGAAGCCAGAAAGTGGCTAACCCCTTTAAGTTTTATTGGCAGTTCCTTCACCATGTATGACTTTTTTAATGATGTATTTAATCATCCAGGACTGAATTAGCAAAATGCATTAATAATTACCTTTAAAAGGTGTGATTTTTGCTACATATTTATAAATCCAGTGCTTACCTTTTTACCTCAATAAAACCAATTGTGATACATGAAAATAGTTTACTATGGTGACATAAAAATTATGATTTATTTTTAAATTAAAACAAATAATGTTAAATAAGTAGGCAAGTTATCAGTTACGGTAGTTTTGGAGTTAGTTTTTAGTCTGCGCTGTGAGGTTGAGTCAAATTTATGAAATGATGCACAGTATTAATATATTTGAATTCGATTTATTAAAAAGTTGTACATTATAAATGAGACTTGAAGGTGTTCTAATCTGAGATCCTGACCTCGCAAAATTTGTCTGCATGTTGCAAAATGTGCATCATAAATGTAGCACATGGGCATCACTTGAGACATTTTTACACCACTAAACTGACACAGCAGATTTGAGAAATGTGAAAAAAAAATTTAATACTATAGGACACATTAATTTAAGATGAACCCAAGTACATGAATACAAGTATAAACATGACAACATATATTTTTTTTTCTAAAAGGTGAATAATAGTTAAAAAATAACTGAAAATAAATAAAAGAATGCGTACCATATAATAAACTTATATAATTTGGGTTTACCTAGCCTAATACTTCTACCACAAACATGGATTTTTTACCTTTTTACCCAAGGATTTTTAACATTAGTTGGATAATTTCTATCATCTTTTTATCACGCACAGATGTAGACATGTCACCATGTTATCTTGTGCCATCTTTTGACAAAAGTCATTGAAATACATTGAAAGAGTTAGTTAACCTTATTGTGCCATTTTTTTGCTTAACGCGTTAACCATTCATTTTATCTCAGCTGCATCTGTATATAAAAAACAATACAAAGGTGCAAATACAATGCAATACAAAATGTATGCTTACTATGACTTAGAAATAGACTAATGCATCTGATAATCTTAAATGTATGATTTTGCATTCAGGTTAGTGTCTAAAAATACAGATTCAATCCAAATCAGTAAACCAATACTTCGCTGCCTACAAACCAGGGATTACATTTTCGCAGTATCTGATGTTAAAATGGAGGCCTTTCAGGGGTTAATCTGGGTTTTAAAAAAAACATACTCATCTTATCCATTTGCTTGTGGAGAGGCCATCGTGATTGAATAAACAGCGCGAAATCTCGCTTGGTGACATCATAACATCACCATGCTGGCCGGGTGCGGTGACATCATCAGAAGTGACATGGTGAGATGTAACACTGTTTCTTCAATCAATATGGCCGTGAAGGCCTCTCCAAGAGCAAATGGATGAATATTTATTTTTTATTTTATTACTGCCATTTTAGGAAAAATAGATTTGTTACCACGAAGCGCAAGGAAATTCGGCTTTGCAATGAATCAAATTTTTCCTGAAATTCGTCGAAGTCAATTCGATTTGGCTTTGATTCGCTCAACACTATAAATGACCTCATGTGTGAAATAAAATAGTTCCTTAAAGGCTAAGTACACCTTCAGTAGCAACTTTTCATGATTGCATTTCAGTAATTGTGGGCAAATTCTTTTTTCCCAGTCTTTATTAAAAAATGTTCATTCATTTCTGAGCTACAAAGGTAAAAAATTAGTCTGTTTGCAAGCTGTTCCTTTGAATCCAGACAGCTGATGGCTCCTGAAGAGCTCTGATCTCCTGACCCCACACACCTTATAATCACTCATTCTAGCTCAATCCTTATCAAAACCATAAGAACACGGCCTAAATAAGTGTTTTGTAAGGTCAGGAGATCAGAGAGAAGAGCTACACATGAGCCGTCAGATAATTCAAAGAAAACAGAAATTCAGAGCTGGCAAACAGAATGATTTTTAACCCTTGTAACTCAGAAATGGCAAATCAATTAAATAACTATATACAGTATATTTTTTAGCCAAAAATGAGTAAAATACAATCATAACAAAATTGCCCTGAATGTGACCATAGTCTTTACATTTAATTTATAATATCCCCTTTTCCTATTGTAATATTTTTGCTGAGTTACCTGAGTAACGCAAGGCAGTGGCTTCTAATGTAGAAATCTTCATTGGATTGTGTAAGAGCAGAGCAGCTGATTTATATCATACTGAACACCGCAGCCTGATAATTATCCATGTAAATCTGCCCCAGAGGAAAACTCTAATGTTCATAATTAATGTCTCTTAGGTTTTGAAATAATGATTTACTCAGGCAACTTTCACATCTGCGTTTCTGCTGGATCTGTCATGGATCAGCAAAAATGCTTCAGTCATGATAATACAACCGGCTGCGTCTGTTCTGAATGGATCCGATTGTATTATCTCTAAAATAGCCAAGACAGATCCATCTTTAAAACTATTGTAAGTCAATGGGTGACGGATCCGTTTTCTTTTGTGTCCGAGAAAACAGATCCGTCACCATTGACTTATGTTGTAAGTCATGACGGATTAGTCTTGCTCCGCATCCCAGGACGCACTCAGGATGCATTTTGGAGCACTCCATTCTGTTCAGTTCAGTTTTGTCCCCATTAACAATGAATGGGGACAAAACTGAAGCGTTTTCTCTGGTATTGTGCTTCAGTGACGGATATCAATAGCGGAAAAGGAAAGCACAGATGTTAAAGCCTAAGTTTTTCTTTTACATTCCATAAACAAAAAGTGTAAAATCGAATTATACCTTTTTTATACCACTGTAGAAAAAAGGAAATGCCACTGTAGATAAAAGGACCTTGTTCTGTAGAAAAACTAGCAGGCAAAATAGTCAAATTTAACATTTAATGTAGTCAAATATATTTTGAAAATGTAATGATGTCTAAAGATGAATGAACCCGGACCGGAATCTTTGGGTTCATACCGAACATAGCGGTTTGCGGACACTCGAACATGGACATTAGCGCAAAAGTCTGTGTTCAGATTTTAAATAAAGCTTGTTGAAAGGCTGCAGCACAGCCAATCAAAAAGCATTTAAGCTGTGGGAACTTGGAAGCCATCACAGTCATGTCTAGTATTGGCATGGCTGTGATTGGCCGACGCAGCACGTGACCCTCTATGTATAAATGCCAGATCACGTGTTGCTCTGCCATTCAGCTCTAACTAGTGTAAGGGAAGGAAGCTGCTGCAGTGAGGGACAGTGTTAGGCTGGGTTCAGACCTGAGCGTTTTACAGCACGTTCCTACACGCTGTAAAACGCTCAACAGGCAAGAACCAATGCTTCCCTATGGGAATGGTTCTTACCTGAGCGTTTTACAGCGCGTACGATCGCGCTGTAAAACGCCCGACGCCCCAAGAAGTACATGAGCTTCTTTAGGGCGTCTTGTTGTGCGTTCCCGTACATAGACTTCAGCGGGAACGCGCCACAATGGGCGTTCGCTTGTCTCTGTATGCGCGATTGCAAACGCCCGTACAATTGCGCATACAGAGCACTCCATCGCGAACGCTCAGGTCTGAACCCAACGTTAGGGTTTTAATGTGGCTGTTCAGTCTGTTGATGACCTGTAGGCATTTTCGATCGGTGCAATACACCTTCTTTGCATCCGTGATGCAGAAATTCAATACTTAATCTGGCTGTTAATTCTGTTGGTGATCTATAACCATTTTTTGGGTTGAGATACAACTCATTTGCACCCGTGACACAGAAACACAATTGTTCGTCTGTCTGTCAATTTTCTGGATGACTGTAAAAAAATTAGAAGACCATCAAATAAGGGAGGTGATCGTGGTCTTGGTGTTGCTGGTGTTGGAGCTCCTGCCGCAGGGAGAGGACGTTGTTGATCTGTGCCAGCTACGCACCCAAATGAAACACCTTCCTCTGATGCACGCAGTCAACAGGATGTTCTCTGTCATTTTGTAGGCCTGAATACCGCTCTAGGAATGGTGAGGCCAGAACAAGTAATGGTGGTAGTAGATTGGATAGCTGACAGTGCCTCCAATACCTTCACATTGTCTCTCACCAAGTCCGCTGCGCAGAGAAGTCACAGGTGGCCCATGGGCTTCCACATCAACCCCTTGCACATCAGCCAAGCCATCTGAGCCCCAAGTCTTGTAGCAGTCGATTATGCTTTTTAATGACTCTGCTGGCATGGTTTCTGCTGGCTTCCATCCACCAAGCCCTGCCCCAGAAGTGGAAAAGGTTGAGTTCACTGATGCCCAACCACTTATGTTTGAGGATTAGGAGGGGTGCACCACCAATGAGGCCAGATGAGGCGATTGCCTCAGGCAGCACTAGTTACGGGCAAGAGAGGGGCAGCTGAAGGGCCATGGGCTGAAGGGAAGGGGTTAGGTTAAGAACTTGGCATTAGGGAAGGAGGGGCAACATTTCAGTTTTAGCCTCAGGCTGTGGGAGAACCACCGCAGCACATTTCTGATGATGATGATGAAACACAGGTGTCAACTGCTGCGACTTTCTGCACTGTGCAGACTGGCAAGCAGGGCAGCGGTGAGAGGTGGGTGAAAGATGATATGGAGGATGATGAGGTCCTAGACTTCATATAGAATCCAGGTCATGACATGTGCAGTACAGAGGAAGAGGTGGTGGTCACGCAGCGCCAGTCACACAGCAAAAATGGGAACAGGGTGCAAAAGCAGAGCGGCCGCTTTTAGTGCAATTAACTGGAAAAGTGAACCGCGTATATATTTCTCTTTTTACACAAAAATAGGCCAGTCAACACTTTTAGTGCAAAGAACTGGAAAAGTAAACTGCGTATACATTTCTCTTTTTTGCACAGAACTAGGCCAGTCAACACTTTTAGTGTAAATAACTGGAAAAGTGAACTGCGTACTTTTGCACTAAAATAGGCCAGTAAACGCTTTTAGTGCAAATAACTGCAAACGTGAAGTGCGTATATATTTCTCTTTTTGTACTGAAATAGCCCTATAAACGCTATCACCACATATACGTGCAGAAGTGAAATGCATATACAATTTTTTTGTGTACTGAAATAGGCCACTAAACGCTTTCGCCGCAAATAACTGCAACAGTGAAGTGCGTGTATATTTTTCTTTGTGTACTAAAATAGGCCACTAAAGGCTTTTAAACATAGAACTTGCACCCCACTAACAAGAACAAATAGCTGGAATGACAGAGCTGTATAATGGCTATTTTGATCCCCAAATAATCTTGTCCTGCACTTGTAAATCGCTTTTCTAGCACTGTCCCTAGTGCTTTCTTACGTCTCTCCCTGCACTAAGATGCTGTGAAATTATTCCTCCCTTTTCTTTTCCCTGCACTTGTAAATCTCTTTTTTAGCACTGTCCCTAGCGCCTGTGGACATCTCTCCCTGCACTAAGATGCTGTGAAATGATTCCTCATTATCCTTTCTCCGCACTTATGAATAATTTTTTGAGTTTTTCTTTTGACAGTGAGATTTTTCCAATTGCTCTCCCTAACGCCGTGTCATGTCTGCCCCCTGCACTCAGAACGCTGCAAAATGTCTGAATCTAAGATGGCCGCCGTATTTTTTAGGGCTGTTACATCACAGGGCTGGCTGCTGATTGGCTGAATGCATGTCAGTCTGGGTGATCCCGCCTTCCCAGACTTCCTTTTTCCATGTCCTCACAAGTGCAGCTGCCATTTTAGGAAAAATGAGATTCGTTACTACGAAGCGCGAGGAAATTCGCATTCGCATTGAATCAAATTTTTCCTGAAATCCGGATCGAATTCCACTTCGTCAACTTCGATTCGCTCATCTCTACTCGGCATCATTAAACAAGAAATCGAATTCTGACTACTGATCTAATTGCCAACTGAAGATTGGAACAATGGTCAGCGAAAACGGGAACAACATTCGTCAAAGAGGTCTGACCCATGCGCCATGAGCACTTTTCTTCACCCACCTACTGAAGAAACCACCCAGCAGCAGCAGAACATGGAGCAGAGCCGGAACCAGCAGCTGATAGTATACTTGGAGTGCACCCTGCCACCCCAGATCCATGATCCCCTGGACTACTGGGCAGCCAAACTTAATTTGTGGCTGCCACTGGCGGAGTTTGCCCTGGACAAGCGTTCCTGCCCAGTCAGTAGTGTGGCATCAAAGCGGGTGTTTAGTACGGTGGTGGGGGCATAGTAACCCCAAAGAGAACTCGCCTTTTAACAGGAAATGTTGAGAGATTAACCTTTCTAAAGATAAATCAGATGTAGATCCACCAGGATTTCCACACACTGATGCATCAGACTAGATCAGTAGTGTTGAGACTGCAGTGTGCTGCCACACCAGAATATTGTGAAAAATGGCCTGTTACTTCTGGCCCTGTGCTTCAACCATTATTCTGATTCTGCCACCTGCCTGATGCCACACACCTTCTGCCTCTGCTGCTATCTGTTACTGCCACCCATTATCTTGTGCTATTACTGTCACTGGTGCTGCTCCCCACTTCCTCACTCTGTGACTGGGCCACTAAGTTGACTCCTCATGCTGTTGCCATTCATTCCACTCTGTGACTGGGCCATGGTTGCCAATCATCCAGAAATGTTTGGACAGTCCATAAAAATAGGCAACTTTTTTCCTGTGTCTGTGAAAAAAAATAGATTTGTCTGTGATTTTTTTGAGGCTAGTGGTTCTGGACTAGATTACTTTGGTGTTCATTTTCATCATTTTACAGCTCACAGTAAATGCTGGTAATTAGTTCTTATCGGTATACTGAGTTGTAGTCATGTATTACCTATAATTAGAGATGAGCAAGGTTTTTAAAAATTCGATTCAGACACTTCACCTAATTTCCCCCCAAAATGTTATTTGATCCAAATGTATTTGTGACGAAACACGTTAAAAATTAGCTATTTCCCAGCTGCAGAGAGCCTGTAATCAGTGTACAACACTGCATTGCAGAAACATGCATAGGTAGTCTGCTGTGGTAGTGAAACAGTTACTGTGCGTCAGTATGATAGGCAGTTGACTGGTGTGACTCTTAGAATCAGTCTGTGAAGGTTCTCATTTATCCAGGTCATGGTATATATCTGTAAAGAATAAATCAAGGCAACTGGACGTACTGTAGATTTCTTGAAAACGTTTCACTCGTTCTTCCAACGAGCTTTTCTCAATTCTGAAATGAGAAAGCTCGTTGGAAGAACGAGTGAAACGTTTTCAACAAATCTACAGTACGTCCAGTTGCCTTGATTTATTCTTTACAGATATATACTCTTAGAATCAGTTCACACTTCACTTATTTGGTCAGTTATAGAGGTCAAAACTGACCAAATAACTCAAGAGTGAACTCAGCCTTACAGGTCAATATTAGTGTCAGGCATAAAGAACCACGCAGTGGCCCAAGATTCTACTAAAGAGTAAAGGAGCACACTCCTTTTACACCGTCAGCTGATTCCATACAAATTTCTTCAGAACCTGTTATGTTACATGCTGATACAAGTAGTGGCCCCATGACAGAGTGGAGAGGGTGTCAGCAGTAAGTTTGTGTTGATGTCACTGTTTATTGTTCCCTTTTTCTGATCCATCACAAGAACAACCCCCAAAAAACAGATCCTGTCTTTTTAGCCTCCGCCTTCACACGGTTAGCATTTGGTCAGTAATCGATCAGTATTGCTAAGGCCAAAAAAACAAAAAAAAACAAAACAGAAGTGGATCCAAAACAGAGATGACACATGACTGGAATATTTGCATGTCTTGCAGTGACATATCCTCATCCTCCTCCATGGCAGTTTCTCCTTGTGGGTCCCCAACAGCTACAGAGCAGACAGCAAGATGTGTTAGCTGTTCTTCTTCCACTGTCATATCCTGCTAAATGGGCGTCAACGTTAGTGATGAGCGTCAGGGGTCATATTCGAATTCGCGATATTTTGCTAATATTTTGTAGAATATTCATTAAATATTCGTTAGTTTCTACTTACTCGAAAAATCGGCAAGGTAATGATCACATAATATGCGAATATTACGCGATCAATACAGGTGTGGGTCAAAAAACGAATATGTAGCACTATAGAATTTAGTGCTATATATTCGTTTTTTAGAATATTCATCTTTTTTTTCCATCTGAAGTCATGATTCCTCCCTGCTTAAGTAACTTAAGTAGGGAGGAATCATGACTTCAGATGGAAAAAAATACGAATATTCTAAAAAACAAATATATTCAATATAGTACTATATATTAGTTTTTAGAATATATAGCAATATAGCGAATATATAGTTTTTTTGAATATTTGTAATATTCTAAAACAAGAATATATAGCAATATAGCGAATATTCAAAAAAAAACAATGTAGAGCAATTTAGCTAATATAGTGCTATAATCTTTTTAATTTATAGTTGTAATTTTTTTCCAATTTGAACTTCAGGTGAGAAAAAAATTACAACTATTAGACAAAGAAGATTATAGCACTATATTAGCTAAATTGCTCTATATTAGTTTTTTTGCGAATATTCACTATATTGCTATATTATTATTTTTTGACTATTACGAATATTCGAAAAAAACAAATATATTGGATATAGTGCTATATATTAGTTTTTTAGAATATTCGTCATTTTTCCCATCTAAAGTCATGATTCCTTCCTGCTTGTGACTCATTTGCCCACAAGCAAGAAGCAGGGAGAAATCATGTTTTTAGTAGTGATGAAGGGCAGGGGCAATATTTAAATTTGTGATATTTCGTGAATATTTGGCCGAATATTCGCCATATATTCACAAATTTGAGAATTCTTTATCTCCAGTCCTTATTTTCTTGATTGCGGAAATCGGCAATTAAAAAATTTGCAATAAAAATTGGCATTACGAAAATTCGCAATCAACACTACTCCTGAAGTCAAAGATACTGCAGACTTCTCATTGGCCCACAAGCTAGAAGCAGGGAGGGATCATGTGTATTGATAAAAAAAAAAATCTTAAATATTCGAAATTACGAATATATATCACTATATTCTAAATATTCACAAATTCTCAAAGTGCAATATTCGCGATAAAAATTTCCATATTCGTGATCAACACTAGTCAACATCTGTTCTAAGATAAATATGAGGGGGGTGACATAATTCATGGCACAGTTGTCCCTGCTGACAAACTTTGTAGCATCTTTGAAGGGCTTCAACACCTGATCGGATGAGCTGCCACTGCCTGGCCTCGGAGCAAAACATGCTCTCTGCTTCTGAGGCAGTCGGGTGCATGAAAAAATCATTCACAGTATTCAGCTACTCAAACAGATGCTCGAGCATGTGCAATGTTAAATTCCAGTTAGTTGGAATTTTGTGGATTAATCAGTGTAGCGGCAGGCCATTCTTGCTGTAACTCCAGTGCTTTTGGGAAGGACCGCAAGTCCATGGAGGTGGAGGAGGTGGATAAGTAAATGGTGTGGGAGCCAGGCTGACAATTGTTGTTGGGTTGCTGACTCACTGCTGCCTCAAAAAACATTGACCTAGTAGGCCGTGAAAGACATGTTTTATCCCTGCCCATAAATGCTGCTTCATATGTCCACCGTGGACTTTGTTGTACAGTGGGAATCGCATGGAGTGTCTCCGCCATGTGAGATAACAAGGCAGGGTATCCTCCAGCAAGGCTGACCGCATGCCATCAGCAGGCAGCAGACTCGACTAAATGGTACAGCAGAAACTGCACCGCCAGCAACAAATTAAGCTTGCACATCAGCGGATTGCTGGGCGTATTCAGTTGTTTCCTGTTGTGGTAGCTGCCAAATACCTTTGTTTGCTCACAGGATGGGGTGATGCTGCTTCATGGATTGTACAGGGTGGGCCATTTATATGGATACACCTTAATAAAATGGGAATGGTTGGTGATATTAACTTCCTGTTTGTGGCACATTAGTATATGTGAGGGGGGAAACTTTTCAAGATGGGTGGTGACCATGGCGGCCATTTTGAAGTCGGCCATTTTGAATCCAACTTTTGTTTTTTCAATAGGAAGAGGGTCATGTGACACATCAAACTTATTGGGAAAATGTGTTCAATGTGCTGCCTATTGTGTTGGATTGTCAATGCAACCCTCTTCTCCCACTCTTCACACACTGATGATGTGTTTCCCTCTTTATGCACTGAAGCTGGCACGTTCCCTGAGTTTTTCCAGCAAGATGGTGCACCACCACATTATGGGTGTCAGGTCCGAGCATTCCTAGATGAACAGTTTCCTGGAAAGTGGATTGGTCGTCGTGGGCCAGTTGAATGGCCCCCAAGGTCTCCCGATCTGACCCCCTTAGACTTTTATCTTTGGGGTCATCTGAAGGCAATTGTCTATGCTGTGAAGATACGAGATGTGCAGCACCTGAAACTACGGATACTGGAAGCCTGTGCTAGCATTTCTCCTGCGGTGTTGCTATCAGTGTGTGAAGAGTGGGAGAAGAGGATTGCATTGACAATCCAACACAATGGGCAGCACATTGAACACATTTTATAAGTGGTCAGAAACTTGTAAATAACTCATGAAAGAATAAAGTTACATTAAAACTACACCATTGTTTTTCTTGTGAAATTCCCAATAAGTTTGATGTATCACATGACCCTCTTCCTATTGAAAAAACAAAATTCAAAATGGCCGACTTCAAAATGGCCGCCATGGTCACCACCCATCTTGAAAAGTTTCCCCCCTCACATATACTAATGTGCCACAAACAGGAAGTTAATATCACCAACCATTCCTATTTTATTAAGGTGTATCCATATATTTGGCCCACCTTGTAGATTAATAGAGCTGTGGTTTCTAGGCTTTGTTTGCCTGCTTATATCTCAGTTTGTTCTTACAGAGGGCAATGCTTAATCTTCTGGCAGCATGGAGAAAAACTGCCATAAAGGAGATACTTGCGCAGAGCTAGTGGCAGTCGAGCTTGGCTTAGCTCTGGCACGTTTGGGATTAACCCACCCACAGTGTTAGCGGGATCACTAGATCCCAAAGCAGACATGACCCTGGCTGTTCTTTGGAAAAAATATTGCCTCTGCTCTTTATTGCTGCTGCTGCCATCCCCCTCCTCCTCTGATGTTGCCTCCTCCTCGGCACCCCAATCCGGCTTTCAGCACACAATCGTCATTGGAGTCCTCATCCTTCCTGCCACTTTTATCAGACTCCCAATGTCTTTTGCTCGTTAAAGTATGTAGAGTCATAAAAAAAATTCTCAAGTTTAAAACACAAATCGAAAAACTATTATTTATTTCCACCTACACCCCCCCAACAACACCAACACAGATTTCAGCCTAGTTTTTCACGTGACAACGCTCTCATGTTAAAGGCCAGCTACCCTGTGTATAGTAAGACACATATATGCTGGTTTTTAAAACTTCATCCTAAAAAATGCAATTTAAACTATATTATCACTCACAGATGTTTTTGTCCGCTACCCTTTGTGTTAAAAGACACATATATGAAATTTGAACTTTGTGAATATTAAGCAATACGGCTTTCTGCCTAATATTTCTCCATATCACAGATGTTATCCTTCAATACCCTGCATATTGTAAGACGCGAATATGCTTTCAAAGCTTCAACAAAAAAATAAAATTGAAATGTGTGGAGATGAAACAAAACAAATTTTGGCCTGCGGAACTAGAACTAGGAGGCCAAATTTTGGTTATAGCTCACATATATTTTTGTCTGCTACTTGGTATGGTAACGCGCGTATATGCTATTTTTCAAAGCTTCAACCCCAAAATATTTTATTCATTATGTGGAGATGCCCTGACATGGAGATCAGACTAGTACTTGACATGTTTTCACTGAGATTTTAAATGTTACATCTATCGTCAGGATGATAAAATACGTGTTGTACAGTTTTGCATTTATTCCACTCTCCCCCACCCCAAAAAAAAAAATGCTTTTGAGGTTTGCAGCAGCTGCAGTTGAGCTAGGAGGCACACCCAGCCTCAGCTCCTCACTTCTCACTTCCTGGCAGACAGCTTTCCCTGCCTGTCCCTATTCTACACAGTCTTCTTTGTAATTCTAACTTTTCCCAGGAATTGAAGCTTGATTATGACTTTTGATTGTCACTAAGATGTTTTTTCTGGCAGACACTGAGAGACCCATCCACCCTTATTCACAGCCCAACACAGAATTACATTCTTCTAGGGCACCTCCCTGCCCACCGCAGCACTGATTGGCTCATTCAAGCTGTTTGTTGTCCTGGGAGACAATCAGGACAAGCCCTTCTCCACCACTTCTTCTCAGGGTCATTTGAGCATACTTCTTCTTCCCTAGTGCGGTTACCCACAGACATGTGCAGTAAAATCGTGCTGTAGTGCTTCACTGGTTTCGGCAACAAAAAACCTGAAAAGGTTCTGGTTCATCTGCCGCCGCAAATTTTGCAAAGTTCCTAACGAACCTGGTTTGTTGCGAACTTGCTTGCTCATCCTTAATTTGAAGTAATGGTTTTCTGTATGAATATCAGTCTCTGATATCATTCTAGAGGAATTTTGCCCCACTTCGTTACCATGTTGCTTTTGTTCATTGAGGTTTGTGGACAAGGGTGGGTTGGCCATAAACCTTCCAGAGAAATTTCCTGGTGGGCCAATGCCCTTCTCTCTGTGGCTGGCTGGGTACATAATGAACTCTAAGAAGTAAATAACATTGTAAGAATCAGGTACTTGTGTACCCAGCCAGCAACCACACATGTCCCTCTGAATTCTACCACATCCCACTTAATTTTTCACACACAGCTTCCATGTTTTGGATACATTTTTGTTAATGGAAATCTGGTCAGGGATCTGGTCAGGGTTACTACCATAGTGTCAGACCATGCGACTGCAATGGGGCCCAGGGTAAGATGGGATCAGTTGGGATCATCCCCTCTTCTACTAGGAGTGAAAACTTGGTCAGGACTCTACCATCTAAAGAAACAACTTTTAGCAAATGAAGCAGTGGAAAAAATGGCCTAAGGGTCATTGAAAGGTGTTTAGGCGGAAACCCTCCTGTCCTGTGTGGGGGGCATGGTTTGATCCTTGCTATGGGGCACTTACTTCTATATGTACGCCACTAGGTCAGGGATCACATATTCAAAAGTGTATAAGAAATATTACAGAGGGACTACAACATTAGAATTGTTAAAAGCCACAGGCTTCAAGGTTTGCATTTGGCTCATTTGTTTATTGACATTGAGCAATTCAGTATCAGCAGGCGATTAAAGTTTGTGGGTGTACAGTGGTGAAATATTAGTATATCTTACTTTGATTACTACTACTCTGGATTTAAATTCTTCTTTTAGTTAACTAGGGAGTAACAAGCCTAAGTTTTAGAGCAGGGTTCCTTTTGTTAGGATGGCTATCCCATTGTAGTTTGGGGAGCATTTAGGGTGGGGGCAGGTAGTGATACAGTTTAACCTCCAATCCCCCTTTCATATATCCCTCTCATATGATCAGCCATAACCTTAAAACCACATGCCTTTACAGTGTACCAGTGTACATCCCACTGGGGCTGACAAAACAGCTCTAGATGGAATCCACAAAAGCTCTGACATATCCTATGGTATCATACAACAAGATTTTAGCAGCAGAATCTGAAGTTCCCATGGATCATTTTATTTGTTTTAGCTCATCCCACAGATCCATGATCAGATTGAGATCTGGAAAATTAGGAGCCATCACCACATTTCACTCATATTCGCAGTATGTGTCAAATCCACATGAATGCCAAGACTCTAGGAATCAATGCAGAATTGACAGCAGGTCATCTGGCAAATGAATCCAAAGTGTTGGCAATTCACTTTGGACAAATTCCCAAAACAGTGCCCACCATTTTACTTAAAATGAGAAGTAAACGGGGAGAATGAAGACCATTGGCCCTGAGAGGAAGGGGGCATACCCACTGCCAACCTGATTGGCTGACAGACAGCCTGCGAGCCAGTTTGGCAACTCCTTCAGGCTCTGGGATAGCTCAGAAGCACAGATGCCATTGCGAGCTCAGCCAGAGAGGATGTGTGTGCCATGTGTCTGACAGACATCAGTTACAGACACAAGCTAGCAGGGGCGTACATAAAAAAATCATTGGGCCCCCTAGCAAGAATCTGAATTGGGCCCTCATGTCCAGATACACCAAATCCTACCGTGATTTACGTTATTATGCTCTGTGACACAGTGAAGTGTATTGTCTGGGAAAACAGGTATTTTCCCCCCAGGTTGTGCTCCTGGGCTGATTCAAACACCGGACTGGATTTTAAATGCAGGTCCGGGTTTTTGGCAGCACCTAGCTGTCCTTTAAAGACAGCTGGATTCAGAAGAAGGGATCTCTGTGTTGGGATCTGATGCTTGTGCCGAGATGGAGGGCTGAGACCTGGGTGTAGGGGAAACAGGCCTCCTAAAGCCTGCTATGGACTTTTTGAGGCAGAACTGCCAGCAAGGTGTGAACCAGCACCAAAAGTAGCACAAGGTGATTTTTGCTGTATGAACTTTCCACTGTGTGTGAATTAACACCAAGACTGCAAAGTGACGTTTTGTTTTGTGCAATTGCCTCAAGTGTGAATAAACACTGAAGTTTGAGTTAAGAACTTGTATTTTGCCTCTGTACTATGTCCGCTTACCCTATCTACCAGAGCAAAACCCCATAGCTCCTATGACATAGCAAAACAGTGAACGTCACTAGCGCAGATGTGAACAATGCCTAATATACACCTCAGCTGCTGCAGAACATTATAAAGACCAGTTTAGGCCTGTTTTATACTGCCGGAAGTATCGTAGTTCCAGCAAGCTGTTCTGGCAGAAAACAGCTTGGAGCGCTCTGGGTACAATGGGGCCAGCGGGCATTCTGGTAACCTCCAGCAATCCCAGATCCAGAGAGCTCCGGCTGGCTGTTCTCTGCAGGAACAGCCTGCTGGCAGTGTAAAACGGGTCTTAATGCTGAAAATTTGTGGGCAATACATGGAGAGGTGAAAGAGGAGTGGACTACAATCCCAAGCATTACCAGACTGTTATTATATGCTATTATATACCAGTTTAATTAAATGTACTTTACTGCATTAAAACCAGTTTAAATTAATGCATTGTACTGCATCAATATACAAATGTATTCAATGCATTGTACTATGTAATATACCAGTTTAATTCACATTAACACATTATATTACATCAATACACCATTGTAATTTGTCAATACCAGTGTGCATTGTGTTCTTACAAGGGGCGGAATGTTTAATTGTGCCTCTGTCTTTGAGCTACTGAAAAAAACACTTTCAACTTTACTAAATTTCTGGTAGTGCAATTGTGGTAAGTGTCCCACACTTTCATGCCTTTTCCCAAATTTGATAGTGTTCTATGCCATTACTACTCCTGAACAGCTATCTGTATAAATTGTCTCATTTTGAAAATTTTGCACACTTCTGCACCTTTACTAAAAAAAAATTCTGTATGGCATTACTACTTCTGGACAATTGTTGGTAAAAATTGACTCGTTTTCAAATGGCGCTCATTTGTCCATTTATTTTTGTTTCAAATTATTTTATTTTGTAAATGTCATAGAGTTCCATGCCTTAAACAAAATTTAGGTCACCACTATACTGCTTCCTGCTAATAAGCAACAGCAGTCAGTTCAGTTTACTAAAAGATGGAACTGTCTTTCCCACTGCCACACTAACTTGATGCACACCAGCTAATAGACATGCACCGCCTAAACAATTTGGTTCAGTCAGACCTGTACTGTGACCTTTCTTCTGCACATACCCTGTACCCTAACCCCATGGACTTCTGGGGAGGTAGATTGGAATAGTGGCTGGAACTGTCCCAGTTTGCTATCATTATACTGTTTTGTCTAGCCTGTACTGTACTGTCAAATAGAGTATTCAGTAAGGCAGGTGGCATTGTCACCCAAATTAAATTCTGTTGTATGGCATTGGTACTTCTGGCTAGCTGCATTTAAATATTGTGCCTATTTTTGCCTATTTTTGCCGTAATTTTGGTGCAGATTGTGGCACAAAGGTCTGTAACTGAACCAGTTTGCTATAATTGAAATGTCCAGCCTTCAGTATCATCTCAGAGAGGCATTTCAGCATGGCATGTTGGTGTCTTCACAGCGAAGCAGACAAATTTCTCCTGTGAAGTTTCTAAAACATTACCTTTGTCAAAATAAATCAAGCATATAAATCCATGTGGATTTTCACAAAATTCGGGCTGATGACAATGAATTATTGCTGACAGTGCTGGAGATCACAGCCTGAAATCAGGCATGACTGTCACTGTGCCCATTATTATATTGCCCCCAAATGCCCCCCCAAATGCCCCCAAATATGGCCAATGTCCCCCCAGATGTCCTCTATGCTCCTCTGTCCTCTCTGCCGACATTAATGGCAGCGGCTCAGGAACAGAGCCGCTGCCATCTGCAGAGAGTGTCAGCTGTAACATATAGCTGACGCTCTGCTGCTACGGCCAAAATTGGTGCTGGCACCAATCTTGGCTGTTTAACCCCATAGATGCCACGGTAGTAGCCAACCGCGGCATCCATGGGGTTGAGAGGGAGGGAGCTCCTTCTCTTTTCGATTGGGCAGCTGATGCGTTGGCAGCGGCCCAATGGTTGCCATGGCAACCGGGCACCTTACAAAGGTGTCCGGGCTGCCATGTACCTAAGCCTTATCAGACCCTGTAATACAGATTATACAGTGCATTGCAATAGATGACTATTGCAATGCACTGTATAGCCATCAGGCCTACTGGATCTTCAATATCCAAATGGGTCTTGATTAAAAAAAAAAATATGTTAAAAAAAAAGTTAAAAAAAGGTAAAGAATAAAAATATTTATAAAAATTTAAATAAAAATAAAATAAAAATTGTCTTCTCTCATATCCATTCATTTATGTCATAAAAAAATAAGAAAACTACACATAATTGGTATAGCCGCATCCATAATTACCTGATCTATAAAAGCATAATTTTACTAATCCCGCGCGGTGAATGCCTTAAAAACTATATTTTTTTAGTTATGGACTATAGTATATGGCGATGCAAAATATATTTTATTTATAGCACAAAAGTGATTTTATGCTGAAAAAGTAGTAAAATTTGGTATCACCATAATCGTATCAACCCACAGAACAAAATTATCATATCATATTTACCGCAAGAGGGACTCCATAAAAAATTCAAATAAAAAATACTGACACAATTGCCATTTTTACCCAAATCACCTCCACAAAAAATGTTATAAAAAGTGATCAAAAAGACACATGTACCCCAAAATAATACCAATAAAAACTACAGCCCACCCTGCAAAGAACAAGGCACCACACAGCTACATTGGTGAAAAAATAAAGAAGTTATGGACTTTAGTATATGGGGATGCAAAATATAGTTTATTTTTAACACAAAAGTGATTTTATGCTGAAATAGTAAAACATAAAAAAAACTATTTAAATGTAGTATCACCATAACCATATCAACCCACAGAATAACATTATCATATCATATTTACCGCAAGAGGAACCCCATAAAAAATTTAATTCAAAAACACTACACAATTGCAATTTTTACCCAAATCACCTCCACAAAAAATGTTATAAAAGTGATCAAAAAGACACATGTACCCCAAAATTATAGCAATAAAAACTGCAGCCCATCTCGTAAAAAACAAGCCCTAACACAGCTACATTGGTGGAATTTTTTTTTAATTGCCCCTACAGTAAAAACAATATCAGCAAATTACATGTTAGAAAATCCTGATGCTGCTCCTTCCCTTCTGAGTGCTCCCGTGCCCCCAAACAGCGGTTTACGAAAAAATGCATTACAAATTGTGGGGTGCATTTTCTCCTGTTACCACTTGAGAAAATAAAACATTTGGGGCTAAGGCAACATTATATTGGAAATAAAGTAAATTTTTCATTTTCACAGCCATGTGTTTCTAAATTCTATGAAACATTTGTTGGTTCAAAGCATTAACTTCACCGCTAGATTTATTCCTTGAGGGGTGTAGTTTCTAAAATGGGATCCTTTTTGGGGGTTTTCTTTCTAGAGGTACCTCAGGG
This sequence comes from Bufo gargarizans, assembly GCF_014858855.1. Taxonomy (NCBI): domain Eukaryota; kingdom Metazoa; phylum Chordata; class Amphibia; order Anura; family Bufonidae; genus Bufo; species Bufo gargarizans. The sequence continues at coordinate 187,311,509 of NC_058087.1, read as the reverse complement.
GCTCTTCAAATGTGACATGACACCTGAAAACCATTCCAGCAAAATCTGCCCTCCGTTAACAATATGGTGCTCCTTTACTTCTGTGCCCCGCCGTGTGCCCATAAAGCAGTTTGCGAACACATATAGGGTGTTTCTATAAACTGCAGAATCAGGGTAATAAATATTGAGGTTTGTTTGGCTGTTAACCCTTGCTGTTTTACAGGAAAAATTTATTAAAATGGAAAATCTGCACAAAATAAATTGTGACTTCATAACTGAACTGCTCATTAAAAAAGTAGGTTTTGGCAATTTTCTTAAAACTTTTAAAATTTACTTCTAAACTTTTAAGCCTTCTAACTTCCTGAAAAAATTTAATGACATTTACAAAATGATGCAAACATAAAGTAGACATATGGGGAATGTGAAGTAATAACTATTTTATAAAGTATCACTATCCCTCTTAAAAGCCAAGAAATTCTAATTTTGAAAATAGCAAATTTTTCCAAATATTCTGAAAATTTTGGATTTTTTTATGCATAAAGGTAAAACGTATCAACTCCAATTCACCACTAACATGAAGTATGATGCGTCACGAGAAAACAATATCAGAATGGCTTAGATAAGTAATAGCGTTCAAACGTTGATACCAGAATAAAGTGACACTTGTCAGATTTGAAAAATCTAAAGAGAAAGAATATAAGTCCTAGGAGACCTCAGAGTGCCATATACCAATTTTAAGGCTCAGGATGAATGATATATTTAATGCAGACACTTTTGCCTAACTGTATCCCAGCTATTGGCTTACTTTGAGACAGAATTTTATGTCAGAATAATGGTGTAATTTTGGTGCACAATTGTACATCTTAGGCCATGTCACTTTTTCCATAAATTCCCTCTTCCCCCCAATTCCTGATAAGCCACTTCCTTTTTAGGACTAGGCACAGAAACTTTCAATAAATCTATATGAGCCAAATTAGGTCAAATTGTGCCACTTATTGGCACAATAGACACCATATTCTAGGATTGTTGCAATCTTGAGTTCATGAAAATGTTCATCTTTTACTACTTTAACATTTACCAACCAGAATCAAAATTACTCTTTAAAAAAGTGCATTCCCTTTATGATGCTAAGCAATGCAGTTTTAATATTGGAGTTCTGTAGACTGTATACGATAGGATTCATTATGGGGGCGATAGTTGTATAGACAACATTGAAGGTTAAATCTAGAACATCAGAGTAAGATGGTATCAGATACCACGTTAAGCCTGTTCCAAAGTAAATAGAGATGACAGTGATGTGGGATGAGCAGGTGGAGAAGGCTTTTCTTCTGCTTTCACTTGACTTTATCTTAAAGATGGAAAAGAAAATTTTAAAGTAAGAAATTAAAGTGCACATCAATGGAAGAAAGATAAATAACACAATTTCCATGCCGGCTATTGCAAATAAAATGTCTGTGCCAGTACAAGTAGTCTTTGTTAGTGATTTAATATCACAGTAGAACTGATGAATGATGTTGGAGTGACAGGAGGACATGTATAAAGCTGAGATTACAAATATTAGAGAATTTAAAAAGGCGCCTGTCCACATCCCCATAGTTATCAGGATGCAGTTTCTCCCACTCAGGATCCGATGATAATATAAGGGGAGGCAGATAGCGACATATCGATCATAAGCCATAATGAAGAGAAGAATTTCCTCTGTGCCCGCCACTGTTAGAAAACAGTACAACTGAGTATAACATTGTGAGAAGGAGACAAAGTGATTTCCGGACAATAACATGTGCAGTAATTTTGGAACCGTGACCGATGTATAAAATATGTCTACAATGGACAAATTACAGATAAAGAGATACATTGGTTCATGCAACTGAACTTCCCGACATATGACTGTGATAATGGAGGAATTCATCAGGACTCCGACCAGATATATCAAGAAGAAGAAAGTGGTAATGAGCGGTTTATACTTTGTCTCTCCAGAAAATGTCAAAATGTAAAAATATTTAATGGATGTCTCATTCTTCATTATTGTTTTCTTAGCAAAATAGCCACATAAATTGTTTATGGATTTCAGCGCATAACATATCAAATGTCAATAAAATTAGTGGAAGAGAAAAATGTGAGCATGTAAAACTTTATTTTGGAGACTAACCAGTCATCCCTTGTAACCCAGAGGTCAAGTCTGCTGATCCAGTCATTTATCTTTGAACCCTACAGAACTCGTTCTAGACCCATTTACACTTATTTTTGTGATCTCTTCTTACATAGGTTTTGTTTCTTACTCTTACTTATAGAAATATACTGTACTAACGCCGTTTAGAATTTTCTTGAAAATATATTCACATACTTTTGGTAAGTTCTCCACTTACTGGTCTTACTATTTACTATTAGTAGGTAAAAAAAAGTTTTCCAATGAAGTTTGAAAATCCAAATTCAATGGAATATAGTACATTGGATGGTAAATCTAATCTATTGAAATAGAAATATCCTGTATTTAGGGTCATTAAGAAAAAGCTAATATATACACATGACTGTTAGTAAAGTATATAAGGGTTAGAAATAATATTCTCAATAATAGTTTAAATGTAGCAACATTATATTCATATTGTGGTTTTTAGCTTGGATCGTTCAAAAACATCTTTGGGGTCATTTATCAAACTGGTGTAAAGTAGAACTGGCTTAGTTGCCCATAACAACAAATCAGATTCCACCTTTTATTTTTGACAGCTCCTTTGGAAACTGAAAGGTGGAATCTGATTGGGTGCTATGGGCAACTAAGCCAGTTCTACATTACACCAGTTTGATAAATGACCCCCTTTGACTTTTCATGTAGAACAAATCCAATACACAGTAATATTGATACCAGAAGTGTAAAAGTCACCAGCATTCACTGTTACAAATCATAAATTGTGAAGGAACTGCCAATAAAACATAACTTAATAAGTACATCAAATTAATAGACCACAAAACAAAGTTGGTAGCCTCAAAAGAGTGTCACCTCATCAGATGTAGTCAGAGATGACACCATACAGTAAGCAACAAACAATTATACAGGGTTGCAATATTAAAAATGCACAACGGTATCCAGGTGGTAGGAAAAAAATACTTTTTGAGCTCTTACCACCTCTGGAGATGCTGTAGGATGTACGTGCTTTAAACTGGATGTTACCCTTAGAGCCTGGGAAAGGGACAGAGGTGGATATTCAATAGACATGCCCTAAAATATGCCTGTATTTTCGTACCAGCTAACCACTCTGTCCTGGATCCCAACCACAGAGTGCCCGTCCTGATAAGGACAACCCTGTTCGGAACCTGCCCCTTACCTACACACCCTATTATACCCTTATCTGTAAGTCCCGACATGCCATGTTTCACCAAAAAGACTAATCAGGGGACCAAACAATACAGCATGGACTAGATAACTGCTCCTAAAAATGGGTACACGCTGATATTATAGCATAACAGCAGGTTACTGAGACCATACTGCCCTGATGTAATGACACAATTCTATTTGAAAAAATATAGATTTTTTTTTTCTTTAAGAATAAATGTGTGATTGTTCATGGAAAAAAATAAGACATCCCCCTAAAATAAGCCCTAGCCCATTCTTCAGAGCATAACCTGTCTTATTTTTTGGAGAAACAGGTATACATACAGACACTTTAATTTAAGATGAACCCAAGTACATAAATACAAATATAAACATGAAATTATTTTTTTTTATTAAAAAGGTGAAAAATAGTTTAAAAACAACTGTAAATAAATAAAACAATACCATATTCACCTGAGTTCCATATAATAAACGTATGTAATTTGGGTACACCTAGCCTAATACTTACACCAAAATCATGACCCAAAGTGTTTAACATAAGGAAGATTTTTATCATCTTTTTATCATGTAAATACAAAACAATACAAATACAATGCAATACAAAATGTATGCTTACTATGACTTAGAAATAGACTAATGCATCTGATAATCTCAAATTTATGATTTGGCATTCAAGTAAGCGTCTAAAGCAACAGATTCAATCCAATGTAGTAAACCAATACTTCACTGCCTACAAACCTGGGATTGCATTTTCAATTACAATTAATGACTAGTGATGAGCAAAGTTCAGAAAAATTTGATTCTGCTGCTTCGCAGAATGTCACAAAGAATTTTGATTCATTACCAATTAATTTGTCACAAATTAAATTGCTTTGAAAGTAGTGGGTGCAATGACGGGGAACAACGATCGCGCTGCCTACCCGTTGTTGTACCCTTTAGATGCCGCGTTCATCACTGATCATGGCATCTGAAGTTAAAAGGGTGCCCTTTCAGGGGTTAATCAGGGTTTAAAAAAATACACACATTATCAATTCACTCACAGAGATGCAGTCACAGCCATCTTGATTGAAGACACAGCTTGAAATCTCGCACGGTGACTCACACATCACCCTGTGCAAGATTTTGCCCTGTTTCTTTCATCAAGATGGCTGCAATGGCCTCTCTGTAAGCAAGGGGATGTTTTTTTTAAATTACCATTTCAGGAAAAAATTGATTCGTTACCACGAAGCGCAAGGAAATTCGGTAGCAAATCAAATTTTTACTGAAATTCGGATCAAAGTTAATTTGTTTGGCTTCGATTCGCTCAACACTATTAATGATCTCATGTGTGAAATATAAAAGGCTATATGCACCTTCGGTATCAACTTTTTATGATTGCATTTTAGTCATTTTTGCCCAAAAATAATTTTTTCTAATTGGTCTTTATTAAAAAAATGTCAGCCATCTCTGAGATACAAAAGACTTAAAAATAAGTCTGCAAGCTGAGACTTTCTGTTTTCTTTGAAAACTGTCATGAAAACATGACAGTTCATGGCTCCTGAAGAGCTCTAATCTCCTGACCTCATAATCACTCATTATAGCTCAATCCTTATCAAAACCATAAGAACACGGCCTAAATAAATGTTTATAAGGTCATGAGATCAGAGATAAGAGCTCTACATGAGCTGTCAGCTAATGGGATTCATAGAAAACTGAATGTCACAGCTTGGAAACAGATTGATTTTTAAACCTTGTATCTAAGAAATATTTTTTTTTTGTCCAAAATGAGTAAAATGCAATCATAACAAAATTGCCCTAAAGGTGACCTTAGTCTTTAAATTTAATTTATAATATCCCCTTTTCTTATTGTAATATTTTTGCTGAATTACCTTTAGAGTAACGCAAGGTGGGTGGCATCTGATGTAACAATCTTCATTAGATTGTGTAGGAGCTGTGCAGCTAATTTATATCATACTGAACATCACGGCCTAATAATAATCAATGTAAATCTACCCCAGAGGAAAAGTATAATGTTCGTAATTAATGTCTCTTAGGTTTTGATATAATGATTTACTAAGTTTTTCTTTTACATTACATAAACAAAATTTGTAAAACTGAATCATAGATTTTATACCACTGTAGATAAAAGGAAATGACAACTAAAATGGACCAATAGACATTGCTCAGTAGAAAAACTAGAAGGCAAAATAGTCAAATTTAACATTTAATATCGTCAAATATATTGTGAAAATGTAATGATGATCTTGGATTAAGCAGCGCATGGTTGTAGCTAGAGTTGAGTGGACACCTGGATGTTCAGGTTCGACGGGTTTGGCCGAACTTCACAAAAAAGTTCGAGTTCGGGACCCGAACTTGACTCCGAACCCGAATCCCATTAAAGTCAATGGGGACCAGAACTTTGGAGCACTAAAATGTCTCTAAAAAAGTCATGGAAAGGGCTAAAGGGCTGCAAAAGGCAGCAAAATGTGGTTAAGAGCATGGCAAGTGCTCTGAAAACAAATGTGGATAGGGAAATAACTTTAAATAACATAAAATACATAAAAATAAAAAATAATAATCTTAATCTAGGAGGAGGAGGTACTTATGGAGTAGGAGGTTGAGGAGGCAGTGGATGTAGCGGTGTAGGTAGAAGCGGCGATGGAGGAGGTAGCCAACACTGTTTTTTGTTTTGTTTTGTATTTATTTATTTTTTTACATTTGGGTAGAAACCAAAACATTGGTAAATATAAAAAATAAAATAAAGAGAAGGTGCGCTGGAGTACAACAATGACTGGGTGAGGCCGGTATACATGTCTATTCTGCACAAGGTACAAACAAGTCCTGTGGAATCCCTGCCTGTTTCATTTTAATGAACGTGAGCTTGTCCACATTGGCTGCGGACAGGCGGCTGTGCTTGTCTGTGATAACCCCCTCCTGCCGTGCTAAACAAACGCTCAGACAATACACTGGCTGCAGGGCAGGCCAGCACCTCCAAGACGTAAAGGGCAAGCTCAGGCCATGTGCCCAATTTGGAGACCCAGAAGTTGAAGGTCGCAGACCCATCAGTCAGTACATGTTGGCGTGTGCACACATACTGCTCCACCATGTTGCACGTCCCCGTGACGTCCACGATCCAATTGGATATCTTCCCTATCAACTTCTTCTTTTATGCGCCTACCATGGTGATCACGGGTAATGGGGAATTAGGGTTCCATGCCGGAGAGGGAGAGTGAGAAAGGGATACCACATCCAAGGGAGGTCAATGGCTTAAATGTGATTGAGCGGAAACGTGGGACAAGTTGTTAAAGCGGAAGCATCCAAGTAATGGAGGGGGCGCACGGCAATTACCCACTCCCGATGTTGAGGTGTCTACTCCACTGCAGCTCATGCTTTGCTGCCTGGTCATGCAGGTTGTGCTCAGGTTGAGAACGTTTATGCCTCGCTTCAGGCTCTAATTGCACAGCGTGCAAACCACTCGTGTCTTGTCGTCAGCACATTGTCTAAAGAATTGCCACGACAGGGAACGCCTTGGAGCTGGCTTTGGTGTGCTCGGACCCTTGGTGCAGCAGGCAGTAGCAGGCGTACTGTCTAGAGGATGGCCGCTCCGCTTTTGCACCCTGCTCCCTCTTTTGCTGTGCTGGTGGCTCTGTACTAAAACCACCTCTTCCTCCGAACTACACAGGTCACTCGCATGACCTTGATTCCATGTGGGGTCGAGGACCTCATCGTCCTCTACATCATCTTCCTCCCAGTCTTCACCCCTGCCCTCCTTGTCGGTCTGCAAACTGCAGAAAGCCACAGCAGTTGGCATCTGTGTTTCGTCATCATCCGAGACGTGCTGCGGTGGTCCTCCCATGTACTCATCCTGAAACATCAGTGGTTAGGCATCGGTGCACTCAATCTCTTCTACTTCTGGGGCAGGGCTATGTGGATGGCTCTGGGAAACCCTGCTAACAGAGTCATCAAAAATCAGAAGGGACTGCTGCATGACTTGGGGCTCAGACTGCTTGCCTGATTTGGAAGGGGGTGAGGTGATAGACTGATGGCCATCGGCTGCAGGTGCCAACTCTGATCTTTCAGCAAGGGACTGGTTGGGAGACACTGTGAAGGAACTGGAGGCACTGTCAGCCACCCAATCTAGTATCGCCTGTACTTGTTCTGGCCTCACCATTCGTAGAGCCGCATACGGCCCTACCAAATAACGCTGAAGGTTCTGTCGCCTACTCTTACCTGAGAAAGGTGTTTTACTTGTGCGTGTAGCTGGCACAGATCGACCACGTCCTCTCCCTACAACAGGAGCTCCACCAACACTAGCAGCATAACGACCAAGGCCACGTCCCTTATTTGACGCTCTCCTCATTCTTTGCGTTCAACCACCAAACTAACAGATGGTTTATGTCAGGCGACAATGAAACCGAAAATAGTCAACAATTAAGTTCGCTGACAGTAAGGCTGTGCCCCTGTAATAAAGAGAAAACATTTCTTGAGGTCACACAACAGTGTGACAGGTGAATTTTATACAATTACTTCACGGTCACAACATTTTTTAATTTGTCAACCAACAATGTAACAGCAGTATTGACTGGTTGTATTGGACAGTCAGAAATGCAGCAAACGCCGCAAATGTAGTATCTAGCACAAAATGGGTGTTTTTTTAAAACCACAATATAACAGCAGTATTTAACGCTTGTATTGGACTGTCAGAAATGCAGCAAAGGCCTCAAATGTAGTACCTAGCACAAAATGGGTGTTTTTTTCCCAACAAAATTTTAACAGCAGTATTTAACACTTTTATTGGACTGTCAGAAATGCAGCAAAAGCCGCAAATGTAGTATCTTGCACAAAATGGGTGTTTTTTTTAAAAACCACAATATAACAGCAGTATTTCACGCTTGTATTAGACTGTAGGAAATGCAGCAAAGGCCGTAAATGTAGTATCTAGCACAAAATGGGTGTTTTTTTAAAACCACAATATAACAGCAGTAGTTAACGGCTGTATTAGACTGTCATAAATGCAGCAAATGCCGCAAATGTAGTATCTATTACAAAATGGGTGTTTTTAAAAAAAAAACACAATATAACAGCAGTATTTAACGCTTGTATTGGACTGTCAGAAATGCAGCAGAAGCCGCAAATTTAGTATCGAGCACAAAATGGGTATTTTTTCCAAAAAAAAGAATTTAACAGCAGTATTTAACGCTTATATTGGACTGTCAGAAAAGCAGCAAAGGCCGCAAATCTAGTATCTAGCACAAAATGGGTGATTTTTTACAACCACAATATAACAGCAGTATTTAACACTTGTATTGGACTGTCAGAAATGCAGTAAAGGCCACAAATGTAGTACCTAGCACAAAATGGGTGTTTTTTCCAAACAAAAATTTGACAGCAGTATTTAACGCTTGTATTGGACTGTCAGAAATGCAGCAAAGGCCGCTAATGTAGTATCTAGCACAAAATGGGTGTTTTTTTAAAACCACAAAATCACAGCAGTATTTAACGCTTGTATTGGACTGTCAGAAATGCAGCAAAGGCCGCAAATGTAGTATCTAGCACAAAATGGGGGTTTTTTCAAACAAAAATTTAACAGCAGTATTTAACGCTTGTATTGGTGTCACGGACGGTGTACAGGAAACAAGGCAAAGCAACATGTATAAACGACTCGCTGGATCCAAAAACTAAGGAACCAAGGGAGACCCCTGCAGAAGACCTGGCACTTTCCCCTGGCTGCTCAGCCTATGCAAAGATCCGAATGGTGGAGGTTTGCATATCCACGAACCTTGACTATAAAGCCCTGAGCACCCTACAATAGTGAGGGGACACGACCACCGGCTCCCTACACAAGATACGGAGGGAGTCAGGGTCACCTGGGATCCAGCAAACAGAAAATAACAGATAAAGGTACAATACTTAGCTTTGAAGCAAACAGGAGAACAGAGTCAGCGTGCACACACACTCCAGGAAGTAGTATAAGCCGCCCAGAAAAGCCTTCTGGGGAGGAATTTAAAGGGAAGCAATTAGTCCAACACATGACAGCTGAGAGAGGCTAACGAGAGGAGGAGCTGAATACCACGACACAGAAACTCAAGGAGGAGGTTCTGAAAGGCCTCTGTCAGAGCTTCTCAGCTGTCTGGTTGTGACAATTAGACTGCAAGAAATGCAGCAAAGACCGCAAATGTAGTATCTAGTACAAAATGGGTGTTTTTTAAAAACCACATTATAACAGCAGTATTTAACCCCTTAACGACTCAGCCCTATTTCACCTTAAGGACTTGGCCATTTTTTGCAAATCTGACCAGTGTCACTTTAAGTGCTGATAACTTTAAAACGCTTTGACTTATCCAGGCCATTCTGAGATAGTTTTTTCGTCACATATTGTACTTCATGACACTGGTAAAATGAAGTAAAAAAATAATAATTTTTAAATATAAAAAAATACCAAATTTACCAAAATATTTTAAAAAATTGCAAATTTCCAAGTTTCAATTTCTCTACTTCTATAATACATAGTAATACCTACAAAAATAGTTATTTCTTTACATTCCCCATATGTTTACTTCATGTTTGGATCAATTTTGGAATGATATTTTATTTTTAGGGGATGTTACAAGGCTTAGAAGTTTAGAAGAAAATCTTGAAACTTTTCTGAAATTTTCAAAAACCCACTTTTTAGGGACCAGTTCAGGTCTGAAGTCACTTTGTGAGGCTTACATAATAGAAACCACCCAAAAATGACCCCATTCTAGAAACTACACCCCTCAAGGTATTCAAAACTGATTTTACAAACGTTGTTAACCCTTTAGGTGTTCCACAAGAATTAATGGCAAATGGTGATAAAATTTCAGAATTCAGTTTTTTTGGCAAATTTTCAATTTTAATAAATTTTTTACAGTAACAAAATGCTATATTTATTGCCTCGATTCTGTAGTTTGCAGAAACATCCCATATGTGGCTGTAAGCTACTGTACTAACACACAGTAGGGCGTAGAGGGAAAGGTGCGCCGTATGGTTTTTGGAAGGCAGATTTTGCTGGACTGGTTTATTTACACCATGTCTCATTTGAAGCCCCCCTGATGCACCCCTAGAGTACAAACTCCATAAAAGTGACCCCATCTAAGAAACTACACCCTTCAAGGTATTCAAAACTGATTTTGCAAACTTTGATAACCCTTAAGGTGTTGCACAAGAGTTATTGGCAAATGGAGATGAAATTTGAGAATTTCAATTTTTTGGCACATTTTCCATTTTAATAAATTTTTTCCAGTAACAAAGCAAGGGTTAACAGCCAAACAAAATGCTATATTTAATGCCCCGATTCTGTAGTTTGCAGAAACACCCCATATGTGGCCAGTAACTACTGTACGGCCACACAGTAGGGCATAGAGGGAAAGGAGCGCCGTATGGTTTTTGGAAGGCAGATTTTGCTGGACTGGTTTTTTTGACACCATGTCCCAATTTGAAGCCCTCCTGATGCACCCCTAGAGTAGAAACTCCATAAAAGTGACCCCTAAGAAACTACACCCCTCAAGGTATTCAAAACTGATTTTACAAACTTTGTTAACCCTTTAGGTGTTGCACAAGATTTAATGGAAAATAGAGATACAATTTCAAAATTTCCCTTTTTTGGCAGTATTTCCATTTTAATATTTTTTTCCAGTTACAAAGCAAGGGTTAACAGCCAAACAAAACTCATTATTTATGGCCCTGATTCTGTAGTTTACAGAAACACCCCATATGTGGTCGTAAACTGCTGTACTGGCACATGGCAGGGCGCAGAAGGAAAGGTATGCCATACGGTTTTTGGAAGGCAGATTTTGCTAGACAGTTTTTTTGGACACCATGTCCCATTTGAAGCCCCCCTGATGCACCCCTAGAGTAGAAACTCCAAAAAAGTGAGCCCATTTTAGAAACTACGGGATAGGGTGGAAGTTTTATTGGTACTAGTTTAGGGTACATATGATTTCTGGTTGCTCTATATTACACTTTTTGTGAGGCAAAGTAACAAGAAATAGCTTTTTTGGCAACGTTTTTTTTTGTTATTTACAACATTCATCTGACAGGTTAGATCATGTGGTATTTTTATAGAGCAGGTTGTCACGGATGCGGCGATACCTAATATGTATACAATTTTTTTTATTTATGTAAGTTTTATACAATGATTTCATTTTTGAAACAAAAAAAATCATGTTTTAGTGTCTCCATTGTCTGAGAGCCATAGTTTTTTCAGTTTTTGGGCGATTATCTTAGGTAGGGTCTCGTTTTTTGTGGGATGAGATGACGGTTTGATTGGCACTATTTTGGGGTGTATATGACTTTTTGATCGCTTGCTATTACACTTTTTGTGAAGTAAGATGACAAAAAATTGCTTTTTTTACACCGTTTTTGTTTTTATTTTTTTACGTTCACCTGAGGGGTTAGCTCATGTGATATTTTTATAGAGCCGGTCGATACAGAAGCGGCGATACCTAATATGTATAATTTTTTTTATTTATGTACATTTTACACAATGATTTCATTTTTTAAACAAAAAAAATCATGTTTTAGTGTTTCCATAGTCTAAGAGCCATAGTTTTTCAGTTTTTGGGCGATTATCTTGGGTAGGGTATGATTTTTGCGGGATAAGATGATGGTTTGATTGGTACTATTTTGGCGTACATGCGACTTTTTTGATCACTTTTATTACCTTTTTTGGGAAGTAAGGTGGGCAAAATTTCAATTTCCTCATAGTTTTTATTTTTTTATTTTTATAGCGTTCACCGTGTGGGGAAAGTAACATGACCGTTTTATAGATCAGGTCGTTACGGACGCGGAGATACCTAATATGTGTAGTGTATTTTATTTTTTTATTTTTTATTCAGTGATAAATGTGTTTTTTTATCTTTACAATTTTTACTTTTTTTTGACCCAGACCCACTTGGTTCTTGAAGATCCAGTGGGTCTGATGTCTGTATAATACCGTACAGTACACTATATAGTGTATTGTACTGTATTTTACTTACAATGTCTGAACAGATCTATGCCTTTAGCACAGATCTGTTCAGCACCATGGACAGCAGGATGCCTGAGAAGGCGTACTGTTGCCATGGGAACCTTCCCCGTCTGCCACAACTGAGCAGACGGGGAAGAGGAAGGAGGGGGGCTCCCTCCCTCTGTGATCCCATCCTGTCTGGGGGCTGCAAAGGCACAGCAGCCCCTCGATGGGAGAGGGAGCTTCCTGACTGTTCACCCTTCACCGTACGGACCGCGGTATGGAAAGGGTTAAACGGCTGAAATCACAGCACAGATGTCAGCCGTTTATACCAGTGTCAGCAATGTGCTGACACTCTGGTATACCCACTGGACACCAATAAATATTCAAGAGGAGGGATCGCGATCCCGCCTGCCTCACGCACAGCCCGCAACCTCCCCCCTGCACCACCCGCCGGCATAAAATCATTCAGGGGTGCAGGAGGGTGAAAAAATCTTTATTTTGGGCATTTTGCAGTTTGCTGCGATCGCCGATACAGGGGGGTCATATGCCCCCCCCCCCCCCCGGCACTGTGACAGAAATAATTCAGCGGGCATCCTGTTCCGATTAACCCCCGCAGCGCCGCATTTGCGTTTTAAACTCATGACGTACCGGTACGTCATGGGTCCTTAAGGACTCGGGAAACATGCCGTACCGGTACTTCATGCATCCCTAAGGGGTTAAAGGCTGTTTTGGACTGTCAGAAATGCGGCAAAGGCCGCAAATTTAGAAACTAGCACAAAATGGGTGTTTTTTTAAAACCACAATATAACATAAAGTATTTAACGCTTGTATTGGACTGTCAGAAATGCAGCAAAGGCAGCAAATGTAGTATCATACACAAAATGGGTGTTTTTTTTAAAACCACAATATAACAGTAGTATTTAACGCTTGTATTAGACTGTAGGAAATGCAGCAACGGCCGTAAATGTAGTATCTGGCACAAAATGGGTGTTTTTCTAAAACCACAATATAACAGTAGTATTTAACGCTTGTATTGGACTGTCAGAAATGCAGCAAAAGCTGCAAATGTAGTATCATACACAAAATGGGTGTTTTATTAAAATCCACAATATAGCAGCAGTATTTAACGCTTGTATTGGACTGTCAGAAATGCAGCAAAGGCCACAAATGTAGTATCTAGCACAAAATGGGTGTTTTTTTTAAAACCACAATATAACAGCAGTATTTAATGACTGTATTGGACTGTCAGAAATGCAGCAAATGCAGCAAATGTACAAACCGGATTCCCAAAAAGTTGGGACACTAAACAAATTGTGAATAAAAACTGAATGCAATGATGTGGAGATGGCAAATGTCAATATTTTATTTGTAATAGAACGTAGATGACAGATCAAACGTTTAATCCGAGTAAATGTATCATTTTAAAGGAAAAATACGTTGATTCAAATTTTCACGGTGTCAACAAATCCCCAAAAAGTTGGGACAAGTAGCAATAAGAGGCTGGAAAAAGTAAATTTGAGCATAACGAAGAGCTGGAAGACCAATTAACACTAATTAGGTCAATTGGCAACATGATTGGGTATAAAAAGAGCTTCTCAGAGTGGCAGTGTCTCTCAGAAGCCAAGATGGGTAGAGGATAACCAATTCCCACAATGTTGCGCAGAAAGATAGTGGAGCAATATCAGAAAGGTGTTACCCAGCGAAAAATTGCAAAGACTTTACATCTATCATCATCAACTGTTCATAAGATCATCCGAAGATTCAGAGAATCTGGAACAATCTCTGTGCGTAAGGGTCAAGGCCGTAAAACCATACTGGATGCCCGTGATCTCCGGGCCCTTAAACAACACTGCACCACAAACAGGAATGCTACTGTAAAGGAAATCACAGAATGGGCTCAGGAATACTTCCAAAAACCATTGTCAGTGAACACAATCCACCGTGCCATCCGCCGTTGCCAGCTGAAACTCTACAGTGCAAAGAAGAAGCCATTTCTAAGCAAGATCCACAAGCTCAGGCGTTTTCACTGGGCCAGGGATCATTTAAAATGGAGTGTGGCAAAATGGAAGACTGTTCTGTGGTCAGACGAGTCACGATTCAAAGTTCTTTTTGGAAATCTGGGACGCCATGTCATCCGGACCAAAGAGGACAAGGACAACCCAAGTTGTTATCAACGCTCAGTTCAGAAGCCTGCATCTCTGATGGTATGGGGTGGCATGAGTGCGTGTGGCATGGGCAGCTTGCATGTCTGGAAAGGCACCATCAATGCAGAAAAATATATTCAGGTTCTAGACCAACATCTGCTCCCATCCAGACGTCATCTCTTTCAGGGAAGAACCTGCATTTTTCAACAAGATAATGCCAGACCACATTCTGCATCAATCACAACATCATGGCTGCGTAGGAGAAGGATCCGGGTACTGAAATGGCCAGTCTGCAGTCCAGATCTTTCACCTATAGAGAACATTTGGCGCATCATAAAGAGGAAGGTGCAACAAAGAAGGCCCAAGACGATGGAACAGTTAGAGGCCTGTATTAGACAAGAATGGGAGAGCATTCCTATTTCTAAACTTGAGAAACTGGTCTCCTCGGTCCCCAGACGTCTGTTGAGTGTTGTAAGAAGAAGGGGAGATGCCACACAGTGGTGAAAATGGCCTTGTCCCAACTTTGGGGGATTTGTTGACACCATGAAATTCTGATTCAACATATTTTTCCCTTAAAATTTTACATTTTCTCAGTTTAAACTTTTGTTCCGTGATTTATGTTCTATTCTGAATAAAATATTAGAAGTTGGCACCTCCACATCATTGCATTCAGTTTTTATTCACGATTTGTATAGTGTCCCAACTTTTTTGGAATCCGGTTTGTACTACTGTGTAGGGATGAACACCAGTAGGCATCTGCCCCCAATAAGAGACAATTTATGGAATGGTTTTTAATTCTAAAAAAGCATAACAAATGGGATGGCTCAATATGTTTTTAAAAAGGCTGTTTATCAACACTGTCAACCATGCATTTACCCATAGCTATATGTTTCAATGTCACTCTGACATTATTTATTATTGCCATTATTGTGTGAAAGTGCTTAACCCCTTTGCGCATTTGGACGCAACTGCATTTGGACGTACAGTCACGTCCAAACTTCTTACCGGGCAGAGACACTGGAGAAGCCGGCAAGGGACCAATCAGAGTGGTCTCTTGCCAGCAAGCGCTCCGATTGGTTAATCTCTGCAGAGTAACCAATCAGATCGCTTTAGTGTGAAAATGCCAGTTTCAGGCTGTGATCTCCACGCTGGAGATCACAGCCTGAAATCAGGCATGACTGTCACTGTGCCCATTATTATATTGCCCCCAATATGCCCCCCCAAATTTGTCCAATGTCCCCCCAGATGCCCCTCTGTCCTCTCTGCCGACATTAATGGCAGCGGCTCAGGAACAGAGCCGCTGCCATCTGCAGAGAGTGACACCTGTAACATATAGCTGACGCTCTGCTGCTATGGCCAAAATTGGTGCTGGCACCGATCTTGGCTGTTTAACCCCATAGATGCCATGGTAGTAGCCACCCGCGGCATCTATGGGGTCGAGAGGGAGGGAGCTCCTTCTCTTTGCGATGGCAGCGGGGCGCCTTACAAAGTTGTCCGGGCTGCCATGTACCTAAGCCTTATCAGACCCTGTAATACAGATTATACAGTGCATTGCAATAGATGACTATTGCAATGCACTGTATAGCCATCAGGCCCACTGGATCTTCAAGATCTAAATGGGTCTTGATAAAAAAAAAGTGTAAAAATAAAGTTAAAAAAAGGGTAAAAAAATTTAAAAATCAAAAAAAAATTAAAAATTTAAATAAAAACAAAAATTTTCTTTTCTCATATCCATTCCTTTATTGCATTAAAAAATAAGAAAACTACACATAATTGGTATAGCCGCATCCATAATTACCTGATCTATAAAAGCATTATGTTACTAATCCCACACGGTGAATGCCGTAAAAAAAAAAAAGTTAAAAACAATGACAGAATTGCTCTTTTTGTCACCTCACCTCTACAAAAAAATAAATAGCAAGTGATCAAAAAGTCTTATGAACCCCAAAATGATACCAATAAAAACTATAGTTTTTAAGTAATGGACTATAGTATATGGCGATGCAAAATATAATTTATTTATAACACAAAAGTGATTTTATGCTGAAAAAGTAGTAAAATATGAAAAAAAACTATATAAATTTGGTATCGCCATAACCGTATCAACCCACAGAATAAAATTATCATATCATATTTACCGCAGGAGGAACTCCATAAAAAATAAAAATAAAAAATACTGACACAATTGTCATTTTTACCAAAAATCACCTACACAAATAATGTTATAAAAAGTGATCAAAAAGACGTATGTACCCCAAAATGATACTAATAAAAACTACAGCCCACCATGCAAAGAACAAGCCACCACACAGCTACATTGGTTAAAAAATAAAGAAGTTATGGACTTTAGTATATGGGGATGTAAAATATAATTTATTTTTAACACAAAAGTGATTTTATGCTGAAAAAGTAGTAAAACATAAAAAAACTATATAAATTTGGTATCGCCATAACCATATCAACCCACAGAATAAAATTATCATATATTTACCGCAAGAGATAAATTGGCAATTTTCTAAAAACTTTTAAAATTTACTTCTAAACTTTTAAGCCTTCTAACTTCCTGAAAAAAATTATGACATTTACAAAGTGATGCAAACATAAAGTAAACATATGGGGAATGTGAAGTAATAACTATTTTATGAAGTATCACTATCCTTCTTAAAAGCTGAGAAATTCTAATTTTGAAAATAGCAAATTTTTCCAAATATTCAGCAAATTTTGGATTTTTTTATGCATAAAGGTAAAACGTATCAACTCCAATTTACCACTAACATGAAGTATGATGTGTCACGAGAAAATAATATCAGAATGGCTTAGATAAGTAAAAGCGTTTTAAAAGTTAATACAAGATAAAGTGACACATGTCAGATTTGAAAAATGGAGCTCCGGTATTTGGTCCAAACTGGCTGTCGTTTGAAGGGGTTAAAAGGTAGGGGAGAGAGCACAAATCTGAGAAAAAAAATATTTAAGAGTAAAAGACAAAAGAAAAAGAATATGAGTCCTTATTGGCACAACAGACACCATATTCTAGGATTGTTGCAATCTTGAGTTCATGAAAATGTTCATCTTTTACTACTTTAACATTCACCAATCTGAATCAAAATTACTCTTTAAAAAGTGCATTCCCTTTATGACCATCAGCAACGCAGTTTTAATATTGGAGTTCTGTAGACTGTATATGATAGGATTCATTATGGGGATGATAGTTGTATAGACTATATTGAAGGTTAAATCTAGAACATCAGAGTAAGATGGTATCAGATACCACGTTAAGCCTGTTCCAAAGTAAATAGAGATGACAGTGATGTGGGATGAGCAGGTGGAGAAGGCTTTTCTTCTGCTTTCAGTTGACTTTATCTTAAAGATGGTAAAGAAAATTTTAAAGTAAGAAATTAAAGTGCACATCAATGGAAGAAAGATAAATAACACAATTTCCATGCCGGCTATTGCAAATAAAATGTCTGTGCCAGTACAAGTGGTCTTTGTTAGTGATTTAATATCACAGAAGAACTGGTGGATGAGGTTGGAGTGACAGGAGGACATGTATAAAGCTGAGATTACAAATATTAGAGAATTTAAAAAGGCGCCTGTCCACATCCCCATAGTTATCAGGATACAATTTCTCCGACTCAGGATCCGATGATAATATAAGGGGAGGCAGATAGCGACATATCGATCATAAGCCATAATGAAGAGAAGAATTTCCTCTGCGCCCCCCACTGTAATAAAAAAGTACAACTGAGTGTAACATTGTGAGAAGGAGACAAAGTGATTTCCGGACAATAACAGGTGCAGTAATTTAGGAACCGTGACCGATGTATAAAATATGTCTACAATGGCCAAATTACAGATAAAGAGATACATTGGTTCATGTAACTGAACTTCCCGACATATGACTGTGATAATGGAGGAATTCATCAGGACTCCGACCAGATATATCAAGAAGAAGTAAGTGGTAATGAGCGGTTTATACTTTGTCTCTCCAGAAAATGTCAAAATGTAAAAATATTTAATGGACGTCTCATTCTTCATTATTGTTTTCTTAGCAAAATATGCACATAATTATTTATGGATTTCAGCGCATAACATATCAAATGTCAATAAAATTAGAGGAAGAGAAAAATGTGAGCATGTAAAACTTTATTTTGGAGACTAACCAGTCATCCCTTGTAACCCAGAGGTCAAGTCTGCTGATCCAGTCATTTATCTTTGAACCCTACAGAACTCGTTCTAGACCCATTTACACTTATTTTTTGTGATCTCTTGTTACATAGGTTTTGTTTCTTACTCTTACTTATAGAAACATACTGTACTAACGCCGTTTAGAATTTTCTTGAAAATATATTCACATACTTTTGGTAAGTTCTCTTCTTGCTGGTCTTACTATTTACTATTAGTAGGTAAAAAAATAATAAAGTTTGAAAATCCAAATTCAATGGAATATAGTGCATTGGATGGTAACTCTTATCTATTGAAATAGAAATATCCTGTATTTAGGGTCATTAAGAAAAAGTTAATATATACACATGACTGTTAGTAAAGTATATAAGGGTTAGAAATAATATTCTCAATAATAGTTTAAATGTAGCAACATTATATTCATATTGTGGTTTTTAGCTTGGATCGTTCAAAAATATCTTTGGGGTCATTTATCAAACTGGTGTAAAGTAGAACTGGCTTAGTTGCCCATAACAACAAATCAGATTCCACCTTTTATTTTTGACAGCTCCTTTGGAAATTGAAAGTTGGAATCTGATTGGGTGCTATGGGCAACTAAGCCAGTTCTACATTACACCAGTTTGATAAATGACCCCCTTTGACTTTTCATGTAGAACAAATCCAATACACAGTAATATTGATACCAGAAGTGTAAAAGTCACCAGCATTCACTGTTACAAATCATAAATTGTGAAGGAACTGCCAATAAAACATAACTTAATAAGTACATCAAATTAATAGACCACAAAACAAAGTTTGTAGCCTCAAAAGAGTGTCACCTCATCAGATGTAGTCAGAGATGACACCATACAGTAAGCAACAAACAATTATACAGGGTTGCAATATTAAAAATGCACAACGGTATCCAGGTGGTAGGAAAAAAATACTTTTTGAGCTCTTACCACCTCTGGAGATGCTGTAGGATGTACGTGCTTTAAACTGGATGTTACCCTTAGAGCCTGGGAAAGGGACAGAGGTGGATATTCAATAGGTATGCCCTAAAATATGCCTGTATTTTCGTACCAGGTAACCACTCTGTCCTGGATCCCAACCACAGAGTGCCCGTCCTGATAAGGACAACCCTGTTCGGAACCTGCCCCGTACCTACACACCCTATTATACCCTTATCTGTAAGTCCCGACATGCCATGTTTCACCAAAAAGACTAATCAGGGGACCAAACAAAACAGCATGGACTTGAGGTGTAAGTGAGATAGTTACTAGATAACTGCTCCTAAAAATGGGTACACGCTGATATTATAGCATAACAGCAGGTTACTGAGACCATACTGCCCTGATGTAATGACACAATTCTATTTGAAAAAATATAGATTTTTTTTTTTCTTCAAGAATAAATGTGTGATTGTTCATGGAAAAAAATAAGACATCCCCCTAAAATAAGCCCTAGCCCATTCTTCAGAGCATAACCTGTCTTATTTTTTGGAGAAACAGGTATACATACAGACACTTTAATTTAAGATGAACCCAAGTACATAAATACAAATATAAACATGAAATTATTTTTTTTTATCAAAAAGGTGAATAATAGTTTAAAAACAACTGTAAATAAATAAAACAATACCATATTCACCTGAGTTCCATATAATAAACTTATGTAATTTGGGTACACCTAGCCTAATACTTACACCAAAATCATGACCCAAAGTGTTTAACATAAGGAAGATTTTTATCATCTTTTTATCATGTAAATACAAAACAATACAAATACAATACAATACAAAAATGTATGCTTACTATGACTTAGAAATAGACTAATGCATCTGATAATCTCAAATTTATGATTTGGCATTCAAGTAAGCGTCTAAAGCAACAGAGTCAATCCAATGTAGTAAACCAATACTTCACTGCCTACAAACCTGGGATTGCATTTTCAATTAAAATTAATGACTAGTGATGAGCAAAGTTCTAAAAAACTTGATTCTGCTGCTTCGCAGAATGTCACAAAGAATTTTGATTCATTACCAATTAATTTGTCACAAATCACATTCCTTTGAAAGTAGCGGGTGCAATGACGGGGAACAACGATCGCGCTGCCCACCCGTTGTTGTACCCTTCAGATGCCACGTTCATCACTGATCATGGCATCTGAAGTTAAAAGGGTGCCCTTTCAGGGGTTAATCAGGGTTTAAAAAAATACATACTTACATTATCCATTCACTCACAGAGATGCCGTCACAGCCATCTTGATTGAAGACACAGCTTGAAATCTCGCACGGTGACTCACACATCACCCTGTGCAAGATTTTGCCCGGTTTCTTTAATCAAGATGGCTGCAATGGCCTCTCTGTAAGCAAAGGGATGGGGTTTTTTTATTGCCATTTCAGGCAAAAATTGATTCGTTAACCAGAAGCGCAAGGAAATTCGGTAGCAAATCAAATTTTTCCTGAAATTCGGATCAAAGTTAATTTGTTTGGCTTCGATTCGCCCAACACTATTAATGATCTCATGTGTGAAATATAAAAGGCTATATGCACCTTCAATAGCAAAATTTTATGATTGCATTTTAGTCATTTTGGCTAAAAAATATTTTTTTCAAATTGGTCTTTATAAAAAAAAAATGTTCAGCCATCTCTGAGATACAAAAGACTTAAAAATAAGTCTGCAAGCTGAGACTTTCTGTTTCCTTTGAACCCAGACAGTTCATGGCCCCTGAAGAGCTCTGATCTCCTGACCTCATAAACCTCATAATCACTCATTATAGCTCAATCCTTATCAAAACCATAAGAACACGGCTTAAAAAAATGTTTATAAGGTCATGAGATCAGAGATAAGAGCTCTACATGAGCTGTCATAGAAAACAGAATGTCACAGCTTGCAAACAGATTGATTTTTAAACCTTGTATCTAAGAAATATTTTTTGTCCAAAATGAGTAAAATGCATTCATAACAAATTGCCCTAAAGGTGACCTTAGTCTTTCTTTATAATATCCCATTTTCCTATTGTAATATTTTTGTTGAATTACCTTTAGAGTAACGCAAGGTGGGTGGCATCTGATGTAATAATATTCATTGGATTGTGTAAGAGCTGTGCAGCTGATTTATATCATACTGAACATCACGGCCTGATAATCATCTATGTAAATCTACCCCAGAGGAAAAGTATAATGTTCGTAATTAATGTCTCTTAGGTTTTGATATAATGATTTACTAAGTTTTTCTTTTACATTACATAAACAAAATTAGTAAAACTAAATCATAGATTTTATACCACTGTAGATAAAATGAAATGACAACTAAACAGACCAATAGACATTGCTCAGTAGAAAAACTAGAAGGCAAAATAGTCAAATTTAACATTTAATATCATCAAATATATTTTGAAAATGGAATGATGATCTTGGATTAAGCAGCGCATGGTTGTAGCTAGAGTTGAGTGGACACCTGGATGTTCGGATTCGACCGGTTTGGCCGAACTTCACAAAAAACTGGGACTTGAACATGACCCGGACTTGACCCCGAACCCGAACCCCATTGGAGTCAATGGGGACCCAAACTTTGGAGCACTAAAATGTCTCTAAAAAAAAGTCATGGAAAGGACTAGAGGGCTGCAAAAGGCAGCAAAATGTGGTTAAGAGCCTGGCAAGTGCTCTGCAAACAAATGTGGATAGGGAAATGACTTAAAATAACATAAAATACGTAAAAATAATAATCTTGATCTAGGAGGAGGCGGTCCATATGGAGTAGGAGGTTGAGGAGGCGGTGGATGTGGCGGTGTAGGTGGATGCGGCGGTGGAGGAGGTAGCCAACACTGGTTTTACTTTTTTAATTTTATTTAAAAAAAATTTGTTTAAATTTGGGTAGACCCCAAAACATTGGTAAATATAAAAAATAAAACAAAGAGAAAGTGCGCTGGAGTACAACAATGGCTGGGTGAGGCCGGTATACATGTCTGTTCTGCACAAGGTACGGACAAGTCCTGTGGGATCCCTGCCTGGTTCATTTTAATGAACGTGAGCTTGTCCACATTGGCTGTGGATAGGCGGCTGCGCTTGTCTGTGATAACCCCCTCCTGCCGTGCTAAACAAACGTTCAGACAATACACTGGCTGCAGGGTAGGCCAGCACCTCCAAGGCGTAAAGGGCAAGCTAAGGCCATGTGCCCAATTTGGAGACCCATAATTTGAAGGGGGCAGACCCATCAGTCAGTACATGTTGGCGTGTGCACACATACTGCTCCACCATGTCGCACGTCGCTATGACGTCCACGATCCAATTGGATATCTTCCCTATCAACTTTCGATGTTCTTTTATGCGCCTACCATGGTGATCACGGGTAATGGGGAATTAGGGTTCCATGCCGGAAAGGGAGCGTGAGAAAAAGATACCACATCCAAGGGAGGTCAATGGCTGAAATGTGATCGAGCGGAAATGTGGGACAAGTTGTTAAAGTGGAAGCATCCAAGTAATGGAGGGGATGCACGGCAATTACCCACTCCCGACTCGGGGAGGTAGTGATGATAAATAACAATACAGAACTCTTAATATGCCCTGTTATTGGAATGATTAATAAAAAATTATAGGGAATGTCACTGTGGTATTTTGGATTTTGAAATGTTAGACAGAAGAGGCCCTGCTGCCGCTTTGTTGACTTTAGATAACTTCTGCCTGATCGCACGTCCCTGTGACGTCCACCATCCAATTGGATATCTTTTCTATCAACTTTTGATATTCTTTTATGCGCCTACCATGGTGATCACAGGTAACGGGGAATCAAGGTTCCATGCCGGAGAGGGAGCCTGTGAAAGGGATACCACATCCAAGGGAAGTCAATGTCTGAAATGTGATCGTGCGGAAATGTGGGACAAGTTATTAAAGCGGAAGGATAAAATGAAAGGAGGGGGCGCGCGTCAATTAAAGACGGATTTTAGAAATTTAAGTCGCTGTCACCTATGCAGAGCAGGGGTTTTTCAACCGCAAAAATGGGTTAATGTCACCCACCAATGGAACAGACGATTTTAAAAAATTTCGGTCCCTGTCAACTATGCAGAGCAGGGGTTTATTCACGGCAAAAATGGTAAAATGTCATTAAAGAATGTAACTTTTGCTGTGCTGGTGCCTCTGTGCGACTGACGCCTCTTCCTCCAAACTGCACACGTCACTCGCATGATCTTGATTCCATGTGGAGTCTAGTACCTCATCATCCTCCACATCATCTTCCACCCAATCTTTACCGCTGCCCTCCTTGTCGGTCTGCAGAAAGCTGCAGCAGTTGGCACCTATGTTTCGTCATCAGAGACGTGCTGCGGTGGTCTTCCAATGTCCTCATCCAAAAACATAAGTGGATGGGCATCAGTGCACTCAACCGCTTCCACTTCTGAGGCAGGGCTATGTGGATGGCCCACGGAAACCCTGCCAGCAGAGTAATCAAAAAGCATAAGAGACTGCTGCATGACTTGGGGCTCAGAATACTTGCCTGATTTGCAAGGGGGTGAGTTGAAAGACAGATGGCCATGGGCTGTAGGTGCCAACTCTGATCTTTCAGCAGGGGACTGGGTGGGAGACAATGTGAAGGAACTGGAGGCACTGTCAGCCACCCAATCTACTATCGCCTGTACTTGTTCTGGCCTCACCATTCGTACTGTCCTAAATGCAGTGTATGCCGCAAATGAACTTTCTAGAGCAAAAGATGAGCATTTGTCACCTAACAATGTAACAGACAAATTAGTGAAATGCATTTTCCTGTCCACAATGTAGAGCAGGGGTATATCACAGCCAAAAATTGGTGAATGTCACACAACAATGTAACAGACGAATTAAAAAAGGAACCCATCCCTGTAATATAAGAAGATGAAAAAACTAGTGATGAGCGGCAGGGGTCAAACTTGAATTTGCAATATTTTGCAAATATTTTGGCGAATATTTGCGAATTCGAATATTCGTTATATTCTACGATTTTTTTTTACTCGAAAAATCGACAAGGTAATGATCGCGTAATATGCGAATTTTCGTAATGCAAATTTTTCAATTGCCGAGCAAAAACATGATTCCTCTCTTCTTCTTGCTTGTGGGCCAATGAGTCATGGCCCTATATTGAATATATTCATTTTTTCAAATATTTGTAATATTCTAAAACAAGAATATATAGCAATACAGCGAATATTCGAAATAAAATGAACGTAGAGCAATTTAGCTAATATAGTTGTAACGGGGCGCCGAAGGCGCACTCGGTCTCCCATCAGCCGCAGACCTGCGGCTTAGCTTCGGGAGCGAGGATCTGTGTTTGGCCTCGTTCCCAGGGCGGCTTTGCTAGCTGGGTGGCTCCCTGCTCCTAGGTCTGCCTTGAGCGCTGAGCTGATCACTCGGTGCTCGACTTGTCTGTCTGTCGGTCATGTGACGCTGGCCACGTCACATGACCCTCACTCCCCACTATAAATACAGGCGGTCTGCTGGCTACAGGTTGCCTGTGATTTTCGTCTCTAGGGCTGTGTGTACTATTTCTATTGCTTCCTACTTGACCTCTGGTATTGACCTTGTTTGTTTCCTGACCTCGCTTTGCCTGCTCCCTTGGTACCTACGCTATCTCTCGGATTTGACCTCGGCTCGTTCTCGGATTTCGTCTCCTGCCTCATTCCTTGAAATGACGTGACTTCCCGGACCAACCTCGGCTAGTTGACCCGCCATTGCCTTTCCCATCACTGGGTACTGTTGTCTTATCTACTTCCCTGTCTATCCGTTTGCCTTAGTCTTGTGTACAGCCTTCTGCCTTGGCTGTCTGTTCCTCTCTTTCCCTGTTCGCTCTGCTCTACACTTACGTAGGTCAGGGACCGTCGCCCAGTTGCGCCCCGTCACCTAGGGCGGGTGGTGCAAGTAGGCAGGGACAGGGTTGAGGGTGGCAGTTTAGGGGGTGCACTTCCTCTCTACCTTCCTTACCCGTGACAATAGTGCT
Source organism: Bufo gargarizans (assembly GCF_014858855.1). Lineage (NCBI taxonomy): Eukaryota > Metazoa > Chordata > Amphibia > Anura > Bufonidae > Bufo > Bufo gargarizans. Next base: position 187,285,982 of record NC_058087.1, on the reverse strand, counting down.
ATAATCTTTTTTTTCAATAATTAAAATTTTTCTCTAATCTGAACTTCAGATGAGAAAAAAATTACAGCTATTAGACAAACAAGATTATAGCACTATATTATCTAAATTGCTGTATATTCGATTTTTTCGAATATTCACTATATTGCTATATATTCTTTTTAGAATATTACGAATATTAGAAAAAACGAATATATTAGTTTTTTCGAATATTCATAATATTCTAAAACAAAAATATATAGCAATATAGCGAATATATAAAAAAAAAGAATATAGAGCAATTTAGCTAATATAGTGCTATAATCTTTTTTTTCAATAGTTGAAATTTTTTTCCAATCTGAACTTCAGAATCTGAACTTCAGATGACAAAAAAATGACAACTATTAGACAAAGAAGATTATAGCACTATATTGGCTAAATTGCTATATATTTGTTTTTTTCGAATATTCGCTATATTGCTAAAACAAATATATTCGATATAGTGCTATATAATCGTTTTTTAGAATATTCATCATTTTTCCCATTTAAAGTCATGATTCCTCCCTGCTTCTTGCTTGTGGGCCACTGAGTCATTGGCCCACAAGCAAGAAGCAGAGAGGAATCATGTTTTTACGCGGCAATTGTAAAATGTGCGATAAAAATTTGCATTATGAAAATTCGCAATAAAAAAATCTATATTCTATATATCTGCGAATTTTCAAAGTACCTAAATTCGCGATAATAATTTGCAATTCCAATATTCGTGATCAACACTAATAATGACAACAGATAAGATCTGGATCCCCAACACACAGCAGGACTATAAGATCCCTGGGACATTCACATGTTTTACATCTAATGTTGTTTATCTGATTCTCTGCACTAAATTTCTCTGCAGTCCCAGAGCTGCAACAAGATTTCACCCATTCTCGCATACCACCAGGCCGGGCTTGAGGCTCACTGGCAACCACTCATCGGTCTGTTCTTCTATACCCCTCCACAGCTCCTGCGCGGTGTGTTTTTTTTTTCCCCCATACACATCAGTTTTAGAAATGCCTGCTAACGTTTACCCCTGGCTGTGCTGAAGTTGGTGGTGAAGGTCTTTCGCTGACTGGATGAGGAGGTGGTAGAAGAGGAGGAGGAATCCGAGAAGGAAGAGGAGGCAACAGGAGGCAAAGAATAATGCCCTGCGATCCTTGTTAAAGGAAGGACATGCGCCAAACCGCTATCCACCTGGGGCCCAGCCGCCACTATATTTACCCAGTGTGCAGTTAGGGAGATATAGCGTCCCTGGCCGTGCTTACTGGTCTACGTATCTGTGGTTAGGTGGACCTTGCCACAGATGGGAGTTGCGCAGTGCACACTTGATTTTATCCGCCACTTGGTTGTGCAGGGAAGGGACGGCTCGCCTGGAGAAGTAGTGGCGGCTGGGAACGACGTACTGTGGGACAGCAACCACCATCAGCTGTCTGAAACAGTCCGTCTCCACCAGACGGAATGACAGCATTTCAAAGACCAGTAGTTTAGAAATGCTGGCATTTAGGGATCGAGGGTGGGTTTCAGGCATTTAGGGATCGAGGGTGGGTAGGTGGGTACTTACGCTTTCTCTCCAGGGTTTGGGAGATGGAGAGCTGAACGCTTCCGTGTGACATGGTGGAGATGCTTGGTGACGGAGGTGGTGGTGTTGGTGGCACATCCTCTGTTTGCTGGGTGGCAGGTGACAAGGTTACTCCATGGTTAACAAGTAAAACCCCTTATATCATTCCTTTTAAGATCTCGAACGGGACGCGTCAGGGTTGCCCACTCTCGCCCACGTTGTTTATTCTGTGCTTAGAAACTTTTATTCAATCTCTGAGACAGGACCCAGAAATTCAGGGGCTTACAATAGGGAAGGATGTGCACACTGTTGCCGCATTCGCGGATGACATGCTCATCTTTCTGACTAAACCCGAAGAGGCACTACCAGCTCTCTTAGCACAACTAGAAGTGTACGGCTCCCTGTCCAATTTTAAGATTAATCTTTCTAAATGCACGGCATTGGGCATCAACATTTCCTGTTCATCTGTGGCACGATTAGAGAGGGACTTCCCGTTTCAATGGAACAAATCACATATTAAATACCTGGGAGTCAATGTTACTGCAAACCCTAGTCAGCTATTCCTCCAGAATTATTCACCATTATATGATAGTATTAAGCAGCAGTTAGCTGACATAAAGATACCCTTTCTATCCTGGTTGGGGAGAAAAAAATTATTAAAGACCTACATTCTACCTAAAATACTATATACTCTGCAAACTTTGCCTATTCCTCTTCCTCAGTCTTTCCTAACACGGATCCGTAGACTCTTTTCCTCATTTGTATGGGGCGGCTGCAGACCCAGGTTGGCGTATAAAGTACTCACTAGACCCGTATTTAAAGGAGGTTTTGGGCTTCCCGATGTAGCCGCATATTATAGGGCCGTTCAGCTCAGATTGCACTCTGAAATTAGTAATCCTACAAATACCAAACTAGGGTGCACGATAGCCAGAAACTTACTAGGTCCTAAAGGTGTGGCGTCCTTATGGGATCCTAAATTAGGGAAGATTCACAACATAGGAAAGAGAGATCTAGACCCTCTTCAAGGCATCACGAACACTTGGTCCAAAATATCACCACTTTTACGCAATTCCCCATGTCTATCTCCGTTCACCCCCACTTGCTATGTTCCGTACTTGGTAGTTCAGGGTTTCCAAGACGACCTGGGCCTTTGGAAAGCTCTAGGGTATGAGGCAATAGGAGATGTCCTGAAAAAACGGATAGTCCCTTCTGTTCAAATCCTGACGTCCAAATTCCCTTACATTCCATGGACATCTATACAATACTCGCAATTTTTTTAAATTTGCACTCTGTACCTAGCCTGTACCCCTAGCAAACTTGATCCCACCTGGTATGACGTGTTTTTACTGCAGCAGGCGGGCAGAAAAGGCTCTATCTCTAGGGTATACAACAAATTGCTGGAAGAAACAGATCCTTGTAGGCCTTGGTTTATTTGCTAATGGGAGAAAGACCTGAACACCACCTTTGACGACGGTGTGACGAAACCAACCTCGCCACTGTGTTTTGGAGGGGGCTGGTTGCTAGCCTCTTGCCTCAGGATTATGGCCCATAGTAACTTTTAAACCCCTGAACCTATTCCAGGGAATTTTGGATAGGTTTGTCCCCCAAGTTATACTGTTTAAATTGATGTAAGTTATATGTATGGACAATGTAACCTCACAAAGTTATAACAACTTATAATAAGTGTAACTTGTCAGCTTGGGAGGAATATGCTGGGTGTGGTTCTATTGTCCCATTGTGTGTTTAAATGGTGTATCTGTCCTGTTGTCTCCACGTGTGTATTGGTGATCTCCCCTATGTCCTGAGAGATAATTGGATTGTCTCCGGTCGTCTCCCAGGTAGAGAGGAGGAAACCATGATGCATTGTGGGGATATGTTGTATCTGTCCTGTGTCGCAGTCTCCATTCTGGTCCTCTAGGGGGCGGGAACGATTGGTTGCTGTATTTACATTGTGTGTGTTGTGAATTACTGATTGGTTGGATTTCAAAACCCTGTGGGCAGTACTGTGTTTGGTTTTTATCAATAAAAGAGGCTGTATTTGAAGTACAGTCAGATCACTGCTGACCCTCAAGACAGAGCCTTGTCTCGTTATTGGGGGGATTCCCTGTATGCTGTTAGAGACTGATTGCCAGGAGTGTAAGCTGATTGGATCCTTTTCCTGTTCGTCTGCTGACAGCTATTTGTGAGGTTCAAGTTTGGAGTGCTATTTTGTATCCAGTTCGGGGGGTTGGTGTTCTGCAGTAGCTGTGCCTGTCTCTCGGAAAGGGGCATATCGCCTAAACGGATTTTAACCCCTTGTCTGCTGAAACGGTGCCGTTACAGACGGTACGGTAGATAGGATCCTTTGTCATTCCCATGGATACTCTAGATGTATTAGGATCCAGGAGAATGCATATAAACTGGTGACTAGGTGGTACAATACGCCGACCAAATTACATGCCATGGACCCCTCACTCTACAGGTACTCTAATCCACATCTGGTGGACCTGTCCTTTGATATCAACATTCTGGGACATGATCTCTAAGTCTGTACTAGACATTGTCCCCTCCGCAACACCACTGCCCCCTTTGGTGGTTTTGTTGAACTTACCTAGTGAAAAATGTATTCTCACCAAACATTCCCTATTGTCCTCCTGGCCGTGGCAAAACTCCTGATCCCAGTATTTTGGCTCACCAATAAAACACCAGGGCTAACTGAATGGGTCAACAAGGTTCAGGAGATCCGCTTGTTGGAGGAGATGACCAGTTGGGAATCCCTATCCCACGATAAATATCTGCAGATGTGGGCTCCATGGCTAAACTGGCAGGCTAATAGACAAGAGGCCTTAGCTCCTACGTCACCACCCAGTCCTAATACAAGTAACAGTAACTAACACCTGTTCTGTTCTTTGCTATGTCCGTACCCATGTTTTTAAGTGAGGGCGGTTTGATGTCACATGTCAATCACTGGAAGAAGGCTTCCTTGTAAACCCGAGCAATTCGATGTACAGGCCGTTTTGTATCATTAGAGGCTCTCTCCTAATGGCTTCTTCAATTATAGCTCTGTTCCTGTGTATGTACTCGCTAATGTGTGTGTGATTGACTTGCCATTCACTATGATGCATTCTCCGAGTGGACTCTCTTTAAACCTTGCATAAGTTTTATGTATGATCTGTATCAGACCAAAGATGTACCTTTATGTTATCGTTTTATTATTCGATTTGCACTTTATTATTGTCAAATGACTGATGATGATCTTAAATAAAGATTTGTTAAAAAAAAAAAGGTTACTCCAGAGGTGGAGGAATAGGCCGAGACAGCAGTAGAAGAGGGAGCAGGAGGGGCCTGAGCCCTTTCTTGTTTTTTTTAAGGTGCTTACTCCACTGCAGCTTGTGTTTCGCATGTAGATGCCTGGTCATGCAGGTTGTGCTCAGGTTCAGAATGTTAATGCCTCGCTTCAGGCTCTGATGGCACAGCGTGCAAACCACTCGGGTCTTGTCGTCAGCACATTGTGTGAAGAACTGCCATGGAGGGGAACTCCTTGGAGCTGGCTTTGGTGTGCTCGGTCCCTGGGTACAGTGGGCAGTAGCAGGCGTACTGTCTTCGAGGTGGCCGCTCTGCTTTTGCACCCTGGTCCCTCTTTTGCTGTGCTGTTGGCTTGGTGTGACCACTGCCTCTTCCTCCGAACTATGAAAGTAACTGGCATGACCTTCATTCCATGTGGGGTCTAGGACCTCATCGTCCTCCACATCATCTTCCACTCAGTCTTCCCCCCTGCCCTCCTTGTCGGTCTGCACACTTCAGAAAGCTGCAGCAGTTGGCATCTGTGTTTCGTCCTCATCAGAGACGTGCTATTCCCATGTCATCATCCTGAAACATAAGTGGTTGGGCATCAGTGCATTCAATGTCTTCCACTTATGGGGCAGGGCTATGTGGATGGCACTGGGAAACTCTGCCAGCAAAGTCATCAAAAAGCATAAGAGACTGCTGCATGACTTGTGGCTCAGACTGCTTGGCTGATTTGCAAGGGGGTGAGGTGAAAGACTGATGGGCATGGGCTGCAGGTGCCAACTCTGAGCTTTCTGCAGAGGACTGGGTGGGAGATAACGTGAAGGAACTTGATCCACTGTCAGCCACCCAATCTACTAGCGCCTGTACTTGTTCTGGCCTCACCATCTGTAGAGCGGCATTGGGGCCTACCAAATAACGCTGCAGGTTCTGGCGCCTACTCGCACCTGAGGAAGGTGTTTCACTTGGACGTGTAGCTGGCGCAGAACAGCCACGTCCTCTCCCTGCAACAGGAGCTCCACCAACACCACCACGACCATGTCCACGTCCCTTATTTGATGTTCTTCTCATTATTTGCATTCACCCACCAGGTGTCAATTAAACTGCCAATAGTCAACAATTAATTTCCTTAACAGTAAGGCAGTGCCCGTGTCATAAACAGAATACATTTCTTTAGGTCACACAACAGTGTAACAGAGCAATTGAATACAATTTCTTCACTATCAGCAAAAGTTTGAATTTTCAAACCAACAATTTAACTGAAGAAGATAACGCAGCGTACACTGAAAATGTGAAATCTACCACAAAACTATTGTTTATTGCAAACAACTGCAGTATTTCACTGCTTAATTATGAAATAGGTATTAATACTGAGGTGTATGCAAAATGTGCACTGTGGCACTATAACACTTTTTTTGGCAACCAACTATAGAAATGCAGTATTTCACTGCTTAATTATGAAATAGGTATTAATACTGCGCTGTACGCAAATGTGCACTGTGGCACTAGAACAGTTTTTTTAGCAACCAACTATAGAAATGCAGTATTTCACAGTTTAATTATGAAATAGGTATTAATACTGCGCTGTACGCAAATGTGCACTATGGCACTAAAACTTTTTTGGGCAACCTACTATAGAAATGCAGTATTTCACTGCTTAATTATAAAATAGGTATTAATACTGAGGTGTACGCAAAAGTGCAATGTGGCACTAGAACAGTTTTTTGGGCAACCAACCCTAGAAATGCAGTATTTCACTGCTTAATTATAAAATAGACAGACTAATGTAATTGAATAATTTTCAATGCCAGGTATGTACTGCAGAGAGACGTGTGGCGCTATGTGAATCCAGCTTATATAGAGGCTGGGTCACATGCTGCACTTGGCCAATCACAGCTATGCCATTAGTAAGCATGGCTGTGATGGCTTCTAAGGGCAAAGTAGTTAAACGCTTGTTGATTGGCTGCCCTGCAGCCTTTCAAAAAGCGCCAAGAGATCGGCGAACACCGAACCCGAACTATTACGGAAATGTTCGGGTCCGGGTGCCAAAAATACTAAAGTTCGGTACGAACCCGAACTTTACAGTTCAGGTTCGCTCAACTCTACTCCTGACCAGCTATCTGTATAAGTTGTCTCATTTTAAAAAATTTGCACACTTCTGCACCTTTACTGAAAATTTATTCTGTATGGCATTACTACTTCTGGCCAAATATTGGTAAAAATTTACTCGTTTTCAAATGGCGCTCATTTGTCCATTTATTTTTGTTTAAAATTGTTTTATTTTGTAAATGTCATAGACTTCCATGCCTTCAACAAAATATATGTCACCACTACACTACGTGCAGAATTATTAGGCAAATGAGTATTTTGACCACATCATCCTCTTTATGCATGTTGTCTTACTCCAAGCTGTATAGGCTCGAAAGCCTACTACCAATTAAGCATATTAGGTGATGTGCATCTCTGTAATGAGAAGGGGTGTGGTCTAATGACATCAACACCCTATATCAGGTGTGCATAATTATTAGGCAACTTCCTTTCCTTTGGCAAAATGGGTCAAAAGAAGGACTTGACAGGCTCAGAAAAGTCAAAAATAGTGAGATATCTTGCAGAGGGATGCAGCACTCTTAAAATTGCAAAGCTTCTGAAGCGTGATCATCGAACAATCAAGCGTTTCATTCAAAATAGTCAACAGGGTCGCAAGAAGCGTGTGGAAAAACCAAGGTGCAAAATAACTGCCCATGAACTGAGAAAAGTCAAGCGTGCAGCTGCCAAGATGCCACTTGCCACCAGTTTGGCCATATTTCAGAGCTGCAACATCACTGGAGTGCCCAAAAGCACAAGGTGTGCAATACTCAGAGACATGGCCAAGGTAAGAAAGGCTGAAAGACGACCACCACTGAACAAGACACACAAGCTGAAACGTCAAGACTGGGCCAAGAAATATCTCAAGACTGATTTTTCTAAGGTTTTATGGACTGATGAAATGAGAGTGAGTCTTGATGGGCCAGATGGCTGGATTGGTAAAGGGCAGAGAGCTCCAGTCCGACTCAGACGCCAGCAAGGTGGAGGTGGAGTACTGGTTTGGGCTGGTATCATCAAAGATGAGCTTGTGGGGCCTTTTTGGGTTGAGGATGGAGTCAAGCTCAACTCCCAGTCCTACTGCCAGTTTCTGGAAGACACCTTCTTCAAGCAGTGGTACAGGAAGAAGTCTGCAAGGTAAGAAAAACATGATTTTCATGCAGGACAATGCTCCATCACACGCGTCCAAGTACTCCACAGCGTGGCTGGCAAGAAAGGGTGTAAAAGAAGAAAATCTAATGAGATGGCCTCCTTGTTCACCTGATCTGAACCCCATTGAGAACCTGTGGTCCATCATCAAATGTGAGATTTACAAGGAGGGAAAACAGTACACCTCTCTGAACAGTGTCTGGGAGGCTGTGGTTGCTGCTGCACGCAATGTTGATGGTGAACAGATCAAAACACTGACAGAATCCATGGATGGCAGGCTTTTGAGTATCCTTGCAAAGAAAGGTGGCTATATTGGTCACTGATTTGTTTTTGTTTTGTTTTTGAATGTCAGAAATGTATATTTGTGAATGTTGAGATGTTATATTGGTTTCACTGGTAAAAATAAATAATTGAAATGGGTATATATTTGTTTTTTGTTAAGTTGCCTGATAATTATGCACAGTAATAGTCACCTGCACACACAGATATCCCCCTAAAATAGCTAAAACTAAAAACAAACTAAAAACTACTTCCAAAAATATTCAGCTTTGATATTAATGAGTTTTTTGGGTTCATTGAGAACATGGTTGTTGTTCAATAATAAAATTAATCCTCAAAAATACAACTTGCCTAATAATTCTGCACTCCCTGTATACTCACATACGACACCAAGTGTCTTGATTATCTAAAGCAGTTTTTCATGCCAGGTCCCTTTATATACAGTGCGGCGCCAGCGACATTGGGGGCCTCGCCAGTCCATCACCACTGCCCCGTCCTGTGTGTGACTGAATCTGAGCAGCGCAGTCATTTCCACACAATCTCCTGCACAGCCTGGAGCCTGACTCCGCCCACTCATGTGACTGATCATGTGCTCGTGACATCATGAAAGGTCCTTTTGCGCACTAGGAACTATCATCTCCTGAGGTAGGACGTGTGAATGGAGCATTTCTAGCATTGATGTAGATACAGGGGACAGCGCTCCTTGTATTTAGGACTGTCCCTATGCAGTATAGTAGGGAAAAAGTAATTATAAACCACTGGTCTCTATATGCACATTGATAGACCAGAGGCGTTGGTGATACCTTATCTGAGGTGCATGTTTTGGCTGTATTCTGCCCCCTGCCCTGTACTGTACCCCCTATGCTGCACTGTGTGTTCCTCCTGCCCTGTACTGTACCCCCTATGTTGCACTATGTATACCCCCTGCCCTGTAATGTACCCCCTATGCTGTATTTTGCCCCCTGCCCTGTACTGTGCCCCCCATGCTGCACTGTGTGTGCCTCCTGCCCTGTACTATGCCCCCTTTGCTGTATTCTGCCCCCTGCCCTATGCTGCACTGTGTGTGGCTCCTGACCTGTACTGTGCCCCCTATGCTGCACTGTGAGGTGCCTCCTGCCCTGTACTGTGCCCCCTATGCTGCACTATGTGTGCCCCCTGCCTTGTACTGTATCCCCTATAATTCACTGTGCCCCCTATGCTGCACTGTGTGCCCTCTGCCCTGTATTGTGCCCGCTATGCTGTACTGTGCCCCCTGCCTTGTACTGTACCCCCTGCCCTTTAGTGTGCCCCCTATGCGCACTGTGCGTCCCCCCTTGCCCTATACTGTACCCCTATACTGTATTGTGCCCCCTGTCCTATACTGTACACCCTATGCTGTATTGTCTCCCTGTATTCCATACTGTCCCCCTGGTCACATACTGTATTGTGTCCCCTTATACCCTGTTATCCAGTCACTGTATGGCGGTGCTATCCAGTCACTGTATGGCGACGTTATCCAGTGTATTAAATAGCTAACATACACATTGATCCCAGAATAAATAAGTAAATTAATGCATTATTTCTCCACTCTGGTAAAAGTTCATTCATATAATGGTTCTGTTAATGTCTTTTATTTATTCAAATATCAGGATTTCCAAACTTGACCAGTCTTTATTTGTAAAGCTTCAGTATTTAACTGAATGGAGAATTCTCCTATTGAGGAATATTAGACTCCACTTCAGTGAGTCTGCAACATTGTATACATATGGTAAAGCGTTCAAAGCAATGTAGCTGTTTCGCTGGTTGCAACAGTGTTAGAAGAGCTACTGGTAAGTACAGCGGCGTCCCGCTGTATATTCGGCAAGCGATCGCTGTGAAGGCAATGTTATCTTACCCGGCGGTCTTTTAGCTGGACGATACACCCTCGACTCGGCTTGTTTAGCTTCTGAAGCCCCGGTCTCAAGGGTAGCTGCTTTAGGTTTGAATCTTGGCGCCACTTGGATTTGTTTGGTCCACGTGTCTCTGGCGTCTCTGATGTCGTAGTGGATAAGTTTAAATAGATCCTTTTTGTGCTGCAGTGTCCAGATCGCCGGGATTGTATGCCTTGCCTTCCTTAAGGGGGGAAAGTGTACCAGACGCGTTTCGGGGATTTATAATGTTGACCCCTTCCTCAGTGGTTGACATCCCCTTTCTTTTCTCCTGTTTTTATAGCGGTTAAAGCAAGTATGAAAGACTGGTCTGGAATATTGGTTTTCCAGGATTGGGATCCAAAGTGTATTGCTTTTCAGCTTGGAATCAAACATATCTTTAAATAACATATTTACAGATAATGTAACATAAAATACCTATATATAATTGGTCTCCATGTATCCTGGAATCGACCAATAGAAAAAACGCATCAATACCGCATGCGGGTTCGGTGCATTTTTGATGCGTTTTTTCCAAAAATTCAATTTTCATGGGCATTTCATCAATACAATTCATTACATACCTTCTATAATCATTTAAAAAGGAAAATATTTAAAATTTAAAAAAAAAATTCAAATTTTTCAAAACTTCAAGTGGGCATTATTTCTAAAATCATAATAATAGTAATAATGGGGACTCTACAGACATATTAAAAGCTGATTTGTTCATTCCTTCCTCTTTCTAAATCATAGTAGAATAACAAGGTGGAGACCAAGTGTAGAGGAGAAACTGGACCAATTTATAATATAGTCCAGTTAATCATCGACAGATGGTGTCCACCCTATAGGAAACCAAATAGTTTGAAATCCGCATTCAGTCCCAACGGTTATAAGGTGTTAAGTTCGTAAATTCGTTTTGTTTCTAACCGTGACATTTTTTCTAAATGGTTTCCACCTCTCCAATCCCTCTGTACCCTATCAATGGCTGTAAATCTCAATCCTGAAGGGTCTTGGTTGTGTGCTGTTTTAAAATGAAACGATAATGAGTGAGTTTCAAATCCCTTCTTTATGTTGCTAATCCCTTCTTTATGTTGCAATACGTTTTTTAAGTGTCCTTTTAGTTCTCCCTACGTATTGGAGTCCACATGGGCATTCGATGACATATATCACGTTTTCCGTGCTACAAGTGAGAAATTCATCAATTTTATGGCTATAGTTGTTTATTTTTGATGTCACTGCAATAGTTTTTTTAGGAAACGAAGTAATTTTACAATTATTGCATCTTCCGCAACGGAAAAACCCTTGGATATTTGCCCAAGATTGGACCGTAGTAGTACATATAGTCTTTTTCTGAATAGTAGGGGCTATTTTGATATTTAAATTAGGGGCTGCAGCTACCCTTGAGACCGGGGCTTCAGAAGCTAAACAAGCCGAGTCGAGGGTGTATCGTCCAGCTAAAAGACCGCCGGGTAAGATAACATTGCCTTCACAGCGATCGCTTGCCGAATATACAGCGGGACGCCGCTGTACTTACCAGTAGCTCTTCTAACACTGTTGCAACCAGCGAAACAGCTACATTGCTTTGAACGCTTTACCATATGTATACAATGTTGCAGACTCACTGAAGTGGAGTCTAATATTCCTCAATAGGAGAATTCTCCATTCAGTTAAATACTGAAGCTTTACAAATAAAGACTGGTCAAGTTTGGAAATCCTGATATTTGAATAAATAAAAGACATTAACAGAACCATTATATGAATGAACTTTTACCAGAGTGGAGAAATAATGCATTAATTTACTTATTTATTCTGGGATCAATGTGTATGTTAGCTATTTAATATAATTTTAACATTATTTTTAGAATCAAAATTCTGTTTTATTTGCTGCCGATTTTATTGTTTATCTACTTCATTGATTATCAATTCTACTGCATTTCATTTACTATATCAATTTTATTGTATTTTACATATATTGTTGTAATAAAGATCCCTATACTTAAGAGAGTGCCCCACTTCTATTTATAATTTATTCCACTTTTTTCAGACTGGGTGCTGTCTGTTAGTGGGAGCACCTCTGGCAGTCCCCCCTCTTTCTAGTGCGACATTACTTTATATTCTATTCAGTTATCCAGTGTATGGCAGTGTTATCTAGTCACTGTATGGTGGTGCTATCCAGTCATTGTATTGCAGCGTTATCCAGTCACTGTATGGCAGTGTTATCTAGTCACTGTATGGCGGTGTTATTCAGTCACTGTATGGTGGTGTTATGGGGTTGAGAGGGAGGGAGCTCCTTCTTTTTTCCATCGGGCCGCTGCTGCGATGGCAGCAGCCCGATGGTTGCCTTGTCAACCGGGCGCCTTACAAAGGTGTCCGAGGTGCCATGTACCTAAGCCTTATTAGACCCTGTAATACAGATTATACAGTGCATTGCAATAGATGACTATTGCAATGCACTGTATAGCCATCAGGCCCACTGGATCTTCAAGATCCAAATGGGTCTTGATAAAAAAAAAGTGTAAAAGACTGTTTAAAAAAAAGTGTAATAAAAAGTAAGAAATAAAAAAAATAAAAAATATTTAAATAATAAATAAAAAAAATGGTCTTTTCTCATATCCGTTCATTTATGTCATAAAAAAAAAAAGAAAACTACACATAATTGGTATAGCCGCATCCATAATTACCTGATGTATAGAAGCATCATGTTACTAATCCGGTGAATGCCGTAAAAAATCAAATTAAAAAACGATGACAGAATTGCTCTTTTTGTCACCCCACCTCTACAAAAAATAAATAACAAGTGATCAAAAAGTCTTATGTACCCCAAAATGATAGCAATAAAAACTATAGTTTTTAAGTTAAGGACTATTTAATGCTGAAAAAGTAGTAAAACATCAAAAAAACTATATCAATTTGGTATCGCCATAACCGTATCAAAGAATACGGAATAAAATTATCATATCATATTTACCGAAAGAGGAAGCCCATAAAAATACTGACACAATTGCCATTTTTAACCAAATCATCTCCACAATTTTTTTTATAAAAAGTGATCAAAAAGACGTAAGTACCCCAAAATGATACCAATAAATACTACAGCCCACCCTGCAAAGAACAAGCCACCACACAGCTACATTGGTAAAAATAAAAAAGTTATGGACTTTAGTATATGGGGATGCAAAATATAATTTATTTATACCACAAAAGTGATTTTATGCTGAAAAAGTAGTAAAACATAAAAAAAATATTAATTTGGTATCGCCATAACCGTATCAACCCACAGAATAAAATTATCATATTTACCGCAAGAGGAACCCCATAAAAAATAAAAATAAAAAACACTGACACAATTGCAATTTTTACCCAAATCACCTCCACAATTTTTTTTATAAAAGTGATCAAAAAGACACATGTACCCCAAAATTATACCAATAAAAACTGCAGCCTATCTCGTAAAAAACAAGCCCTAACACAGCTACATTGGTGGAAAAAAAAATAATGTTTTTGCCCCTACAGTAAAAACAATATCAGCAAATTAAATGAGGAAAAAATTCAGGAAAAAATGCATTACAAATTGTGGGGTGCATTTTTTCCTGTTACCACTTGGGAAAATAAAAAATTTAAGGCTAAAGCAACATTATATTGGAAATAATAGTTCATTTTTCATTTTCACAGCCATGTGTTTCTAAATTCTATAAAACACTTGTTGGTTCAAAGCATTCACTTCACCGCTAGATTTATTCCTTGAGGTTGTAGTTTCTAAAATGGGATCCTTTTTGGGGTTTTCTTTCTAGAGGTACCTCAGGGGCTCTTCAAATGTGACATGACACCTGAAACCCATTCCAGCAAAATCTGCCCTCCGTTAACAATATGGTGCTCCTTTACTTCTGTGCCCCGCCGTGTGCCCATAAAGCAGTTTGCGAACACATATAGGGTGTTTTTATAAACTGCAGAATCAGGGTAATAAATATTGAGGTTTGTTTGGCTGTTAACCCTTGCTGTTTTACAGTAAAATTTTATTAAAATGGAAAATCTGCACAAAAAAAATTTATTTTAAAATTTCCACTGCATTTCGCTTGAATTCTTGTGGAATCCCTAAAGGGTTAACAAAGTTTGTAAAATCAGTTTTAAATAACTTGAGGGGTGTAGTTTCTAAAATGTGTCATTTATGGGTGGTTTCTACTATGTAAGCCTCACAAAGTGACTTCATAACTGAACTGCTCCTTAAAAAAGTGGGTTTTGGCAATTTTATAAAAACTTTTAAAATTTACTTCTAAACTTTTAAGCCTTCTAACTTCCTGAAAAAATTTAATAACATTTACAAAATGATGCAAACATAAAGTAGACATATGGGGAATGTGAAGCAATAACTATTTTATAAAGTATCACTATCCCTCTCAACCGCCTCCGGACCGCCTAATGCAGGATTTACGTTCCGGAGGCGGTCGTTTTGTTCCTCCTTGACGCGCCAGCGCGTCATCTCGCGCTGGCGTCATCTCGCCCAGTCTGGAGTTCGGGTTGAGACAGCTCAGATCGGTTCGGCACTGTTTTTTTTTTAACTGTTCTTGACTGCGGAGCTCTTAGACTTAGTTGTGGCAGAAACAAATCGGTATGCCATTCAATTTATAGCCGCCAACCCGGGAAGCTTTTATGCCCAGTCTTTCCGATGGAAACCTGTCCAAGTTTCCGAATTTAAAAATTTTCTGGGCCTTCTCCTCAACATGGGCCTAACCAAAAAGCATGAAATGCGGTCATATTGGTCCACGAACCCAATTCATTACATGCCCATGTTCTCTGCTGCCATGTCCAGGACACAATTTGAGACCATCCTGCGTTTCCTGCACTTTAGTGACAACAGCACCTCTCGTCCCAGAGGCCACCCAGCTTTTGACCGGCTCCACAAAATTCAGCCCCTCATAGACCACCTTAACACCAAATTTGCAGATTTGTATACCCCTGAGCAAAACATCTGCATAGACGGTATACATGTTACCGGGCGCCTTGGCTTCAAACAATACATCCAAAGCAAGCGTGCCCGGTATGGGGTAAAATTTTGTATAAGCTCTGTGAAAGGGCCACAGGCTATACCCACAAATTTCGGGTCTATGAGGGTAAAGATCAGACCCTGGAGCTGGTCGTTTGCCCTGACAACCTGGGGAGCAGTGGGAAGACAGTCTGGGACTTGGTGTCACCCTTATTTGGCAAGGGATACCATCTTTATGTGGACAATTTCTACACAAGTGTGCCCCTCTTCAGGCATTTGTTTTTAGAACAGATTGGCTGATGTGGCACTGCGCGACCTAGTCGCCGGGGCTTCCCCCAATGGCTCGTTACCACAAGTCTTGCAAGTGGGGAGAGGGCTGCCTTGTGTAACGAAGAACTGCTCGCGGTGAAATGGAGAGACAAGCTTGACGTTTACATGCTCTCCTCCATTCACGCAGACACGACAATACAAATTGAACGAGCAACCAGTGTCATTGAAAAGCCCCTCTCGGTCCACGACTATAATTGGCTCATGGGAGGGGTGGACTTCAATGACCAGATGTTGGCTCCTTATTTAGTGTCCCGCCGCACCAGACGCTGGTATAATAAGGTGTCTGTATATTTAATTCAATTGGCTGCATATAATAGTTTTGTTCTCTACAGTAAGGCTGGGAGAACAGGATCCTTCCTCAAATTTCAGGAAGAGATATCTCTGTCAAATGCCAACTTTGTATAAAAAATTGGAAAAGTTGTCTTTCAGAGAGATATTTCTCTCACCCAGCATGGGTATATGTAAAAAGACACCCAAAAACACATTGCCCAACTTCTCTTGAGTACGGTGATACCACATGTGTGACACTTTTTTGCAGCCTAGGTGGGCAAAGGGGCCCAAATTCCAAAGAGCACCTTTAGGATTTCACAGGGCATTTTTTACACATTTTGATTTCAAACTACTTCTCACGCATTAGGCCCCCTAAAATGCCAGGGCAGTATAACTACCCCACAAGTGACCCCATTTTGGAAAGAAGACACCCCAAGGTATTCCATGAGGGGCATGGCGAGTTCCTCGAATTTTTAATTTTTTGTCACAAGTTAGCGGAAAATGATAATGTTTTTTTTTTTTCCTTACAAAGTCTCATATTCCACTAACTTGTGACAAAAAATAAAAACTTCCTATGCCCATCACGAAATACCTTGGGGTGTCTTCTTTCCCAAATTAGGTCACTTGTGGGGTAGTTATACTGCCCTGGCATTTTAGGGGCCCTAATACGTTAGAAGTAGTTTGAAATCAAAATGTGTGAAAAATGCCCTGTGAAATCCTAAAGGTGCTCTTTGGAATTTGTGCCCCTTTGCCCACCTAGGCTGCAAAACAAGTCACACATGTGGTATCGCCGTACTCAGGAGAAGTTGGGCAATGTGTTTTGGGGTGTCTTTTTACATATACCCATGCTGGGTGAGAGAAATATCTCTCTAAATGACAACTTTTCCCATTTTTTTTATACAAAGTTGTCATTTGACAGAGATATTTATCTCACCCAGCATGGGCATGTGTAAAAAAACACCCCAAAACACATTGCCCAACTTCTCCTGAGTACGGCGATACCACAGGTGTGACACTTTTTTGCAGCCTAGGTGGGCAAAGGGGCCCAAATTCTAAAGAGCACCTTTAGGATTTCACAGGACATTTTTTACACATTTGAATTTCAAACTACTTTTCACGCATTAGGGCCCCTAAAATTCCAGGGCAGTACAACAACCCCACAAGTGACCCCATTTTGGTAAGAAGACACCCCAAGGTATTTCGTGATGGGCATAGTGAGTTCATGGAAGTTTTTATTTTTTGTCACAAGTTAGTAAAATATGAGACTTTGTAAGAAAAAAAATCATCATTTTACGCTAAATTGTGACAAAAAATAAAAAGTTCTATGAACTCACTATGCCCATCAGCGAATACCTTAGGGTGTCTACTTTCCGAAATGGGGTCATTTTGTCTGGGCATTGTAGAACCTCAGGAAACATGACAGGTGCTCAGAAAGTCAGAGCTGCTTCAAAATGCGGAAATTCACATTTTTGTACCATAAATTTGTAAACGCTATAACTTTTACCAAAACCATTTTTTTTACCCAAACATTTTTTTTTTATCAAAGACATGTAGAACAATACATTTATAGAAAAATGTATATAGAAATGTCGTTTTTAAAAATAAAAAACTTACAACTAAAAGTGAAAAATGTCATTTTTTTGCAAAAATTTCAGTAAATTTCGATTAATAACAAAAAAAGTTAAAATGTCAGCAGCAATGAAATACCACCAAATGAAAGCTCTATTAGTGAGAAGAAAAGGAAGTAAAATTCATTTGGGTGGTAAGTTGTATGACCGAGCAATAAACTGTTGTAAAAAGTGGTCTGGTCATTAAGGGTGTTTAAGCTAGGAGGGCTGAAGTGGTTAAAAGCCAAGAAATTCAAATTTTAAAAATGGCAAATTTTTCCAAATATTCAGCAAATTTGGGATTTTTTATGCATAAAGGTAAAACGTATCAACTCCGATTTACCACTAACATGAAGTATGATGTGTCACAAGAAAACAATATCAGAATGGCTTAGATAAGTAAAAGCGTTCAAAAGTTAGATTTGAAAAATGGGGCTCTGGCATTTGGTCCAAACTGCCTGTCACTTGAAGGGGTTAAAAGGTGCGGGAGAGAGAGCACAAATCTGAGGAAAAAAAAAACAATTTAAGAATAAAAGACAAAAGAGAAAGAATATGAGTCCTAGGAGACATCAGAGTGCCATATACCAATTTTAAGGCTCAGGATGAATGATATATTTAATGCAGACACTTTTGCCTAACTGCATCCCAGCTATTGGTTGGCTTACTTTGAGACAGAATTTTATGTCAGAATTATGGTGTCATTTTGGTGCACAATTGTACATCTTAGGCCATGTCACTTTTTCCATAAATTCCCTCTTCCCCCCAATTTCTGCTAAGCCACTTCCTTTTTAGGACTAGGCACAGAAACTTTCAATAAATCTATATGAGCCAAATTAGGTCAAATTGTGCCACTTATTGGCACAACAGACACCATATTCTAGGATTGTTGCAATCTTCATATTTTACTACTTTAACATTCATCAACCTGAATCAAAATTACTCTTTAAAAAAGTGCATTCTCTTTATGACCCTCAGCAATGCAGTTTTAATATTGGAGTTCTGTAGACTGTATACGATAGGATTCATTATGGGGATGATAGTTGTATAGACAACATTGAAGGTTAAATCTAGAACAGCAGAGTAAGATGGTATCAGATACCAGGTTAAGCCTGTTCCAAAGTAAATAGAGATGACAGTGATGTGGGATGAGCAGGTGGAGAAGGCTTTTCTTCTGCTTTCACTTGACTTTATCTTAAAGATGGTAAAGAAAATTTTAAAGTAAGAAATTAAAGTGCACATCAATGGAAGAAAGATAAATAACACAATTTCCATGCCGGTTATTGCAAATAAAATTTCTGTGCCAGTACAAGTGGTTTTTGTTAGTGATTTAATATCACAGTAGAACTGATGAATGATGTTGGAGTGACAGGAAGACATGTATAAAGCTGAGATTACAAATATTAGAGAATTTAAAAAGGCGCCTGTCCACATCCCCATAGTTATCAGTATACAATTTCTCTGACCCAGGATCCGATGATAATGTAAGGGGAGGCAGATAGCGACATATCGATCATAAGCCATAATGAAGAGAAGAATTTCCTCTGCGACTCCCACTGTAAAAAAACAGTACAACTGAGTATAACATTGTGAGAAGGAGACAATGTGATTTCCAGACAATAACATGTGCAGTAATTTAGGAACCGTGACCGATGTATAAAATATGTCTACAATGGACAAATTACAGATAAAGAGATACATTGGTTCATGTAACTGAACTTCCAGACTTATCACTGTGATAATGGAGGAATTGATAAGGACTCCGACCAAATATATCAAGAAGAAGAAAGTGGTAATGAGCGGTTTATTCTTAGTCTCTCCAGAAAATGGCAAAATGTAAAAATATTTAATGTATGTCTCATTCTTCATTATTGTTTTCTTAGCAAAATATGCACTTAAATTATTTATGGTTTTCAGCGCATAACATATCAAATGTCAATAAAATTAGAGGAAGAGAAAAATGTGAGCACTAACCAGTCATCCCTTGTAACCCAGAGGTCAAGTATTTTTTGTGATCTCTTGTTATATAGGTTTTGTTTCTTACTTATAGAAATATACTGTACTAACGCCGTTTAGAATTTTTTTTTAAATATATTCACATACTTTTGGTAAGTTCTCTTCTTACTGGTCTTACTATTTACTATTAGTAGGTAATAAAATAATGAAGTTTGAAAATCCTAATTCAATGGAATATAGTACATTAGATGGTAACTCTTATCTATTGAAATAGAAATATCTTGTATTTAGGGTCATTAAGAAAAAACTAATATATACACATGACTGTTAGTAAAGTATATAAGGGTTAGAAATAATATTCTCAATAATAGTTTAAATGTAGCAACATTATATTCATATTGTGGTTTTTAGCTTGGATCTTTCAAAAACATTTTTGGGGTCATTTATCAAACTGGTGTAAAGTAAAACTGGCTTAGATTCCACCTTTTATTTTTGACAGCTCCTTTGGAAATTGAAAGGTGGAATCTGATTGGATGCTATGGCCAACTAAGCCAGTTCTACATTACACCAGTTTGATAAATGACCCCCTTTGACTTTTCATGTAGAACAAATCCAATACACAGTAATATTGATACCAGAAGTGTAAAAGTCACCAGCATTCACTGGTACAAATCATAAATGGTGAAGGAACTGCCAATAAAACATAACTTTTAATAAGTACATAAATACAAATATAAACATGACATTTTTCTTTATCTAAAAGGTGAATAATAGTTTAAAAACAATTGTAAATAAATAAAACAATACCATATTCATTTCACCTGAGTTCCATATAATAAACGTATGTAATTTGGGTACACCTAGCCTAATACTTATATCAAAATCATGACCCAAAAGTGTTTAACATAAGGAAGATTTTTATCATCTTTTTATCATGTAAATACAAAACAATACAAATACAATACAAAAATGAATGCTTACTATGACTTATCAATAGACAAATGCATCTGATAATCTAAAATTTATGATTTGGCATTCAGGTAAGCATCAATACTTCACTGCCTACAAACCTGGGATTGCATTTTCAATTACAATTAATGACTAGTGATGAGCAAAGTTCTGAAAAATTTGATTCTGCTGCTTCACAGAATTTCACAAAGAAATTAGATTCATTACCAATTGATTTGTCATAAATCACATTCCTTTGAAAGTAGTGGGTGCAATGACGGGAAACAACGATCGCGCTGCCCACCCATTGTAGTACCCTTCAGATGCCGCATTCACAACTGATCATGGCATCTGAAGTTAAAAGGGTTCCCTTTCAGGGGTTAATCAGGGTTTAAAAAAATACATACTCACATTATCCATTCACTCACAGAGATGCCATCACAGCCATCTTATTTGAAGACACAGCTTGAAATCTCGTATGGTGACTCGCACATCACCCTGTGCAAGATTGTGCCCTGTTTCTTTAATCAAGATGGCTGCAATGGCCTCTCTGTAAGCAAAGGGATGTTTTTTTTTATTTTATTACCATTTCAGGAAAAAATTTATTCATTACCACGAAGCGCAAGGAAATTCGGTAGCAAATCAAATTTTGCCTGTAATCCGGCTCAAAGTTAATTTGTTTGGCTTCGATTCCCTCAACACTATTAATGACCTCATGTGTGAAATATAAAAGGCTATATGCACCTTTGGTAGCAACTTTTTATGATTGTACTTTAGGCAGTTTGGTCCCAATTTTTTTTTTTTCAAACTGGTCTTTATAAAAAAAAAATATTCAGCCATCTCTGAGATACAAAAGACTTAAAAATAAGTCTGCAAGCTGAGACTTTCTGTTTTCTTTGAATCCAGACAGTTTATGGCTCCTGAAGAGCTCTGATCTCCTGACCTCATAAACCTCATAATCACTCATTATACAGTCCTGATCAAAAGTTTAAGACCACTTGAAAAATGGCAAAAAATTATATTTAGCATGTCTGGATCTTAACAAGGTTCCAAGTAGAACTTCAACATGCAACAAGAAGAAATGGGAGTGAGAAAACATTTTTTTGAGCATTTAATTTAATGAAAAAAACGAATAAACTGAAACAAGCTGTTTTTCAGCTGATCAAAAGTTTAGGACCACACCTCCCAAAAAAAACTAAACCCCCCCAAAACAGAAATCCAACCTCCAAACATGAACTCAGTAATGAGTAGCTCTGCAGTTAATGTTTATCACTTCAAAAATTTGTTTCGGCATCTTTGATGCAAGCGTTTCCATAAGGTGAGTGGGAACATTTCTCCAAGTGGTGAAGACGGCCACACGAAGGCCATCTACTGACTGCAACTGTTGTCCATTTTTGTAAACTTCCCTTGCCATCCATCCCCAAAGGTTCTCAATTGGATTTAGATCAGGGGAACACGCAGGATGGGCCAAAAGAGTGATGTTATTCTTCTGGAAGAAGCCCCTTGTCGTGCGGGCATTGTGTACTGTAGCGTTGTCCTGTTGAAAAACACAGTCGTTACCACACAGACGAGGGCGCTCAGTCATGAGGAATGCTCTCTGCAACATCTGGACATAGCCAGCGGCCGTTTGACGCCCTGCACTTCCTGAAGCTCCATTGTTCCACTGAAGGAAAAAGCACCCCAGACCATTATGGCGCCCCCTCCACTGTGGCGCGTAGAAAACATCTCAGGTGGGATCTGCTTGTCATGCCAGTAACGTTGGAAACTATCAGGACCATCAAGGTTAAATTTCTCATCAGAGAATAAAACTTTCTTCCACCTTTGAATGTACCATGTTTGGTGCTCTCTTGCAAAGTACAAACGAGCAGTTCTATGGCTTCAAGAAGACAAGGTCTATGAGGACGTTTTTTGTTTTTGAAGCCCTTCAGTCTCAGATGCCGTCTGATGGTTATGGGGCTGCAGTCAGCACCAGTAAGGGCCTTTGGGTCGAGGATCATCCAGTGTCTTGACGGACAGCCAATTGGATCCTCCGGCTCAGTGCTTATGAAATTTTTTGGGGTCTTCCACTTGACTTTTTTGTTCCATAACCCTCAGGATCATTTAAGAATTTAAGAAATTCCAAAGGACTGTCTTACTGTGTCCCACCTCAGCAGCGATGGCGCGCTGTGAGAGACCCTGCTTATGCAGTTCAACAACCCGACCACGTTCAAAAAGGAGAGTTATTTTGCCTTTGCCATCACAACATGTGAATACCTGGCAGAAAATGACAATGAATCTACATCTTTGCACAGATTTGGCCTTTTAAAGGCATGTTGTCACCACCAGACATCTGAGAAGCTCTGACAGACGTCGTTCAGAACCTCCTCCTTGAGGTTCCTTTTGTTTTGCTTTCATTTTCTCATCTCGTTAGCCTCTCTCAGCTGTCATGTAGTTGCACTGATTGCATCCCTTTAAATCCCTTCCCATACTGCATCACTTTGCGGTTTATATTCCTTCCTGGAGTGTGTGCATGCTGATCCTACTACTGAGTCTTCTACAGATAAGTTTTGTTCATTCATTTGTGTTTTCCTGTTTGCTGGAACCCAGGTGACCCTGACTCCCTCCGTATCAAGTGTAGGGAGGCGGTGGTCGTGTCCCCTCACTAATATAGGGTGTTCAGGTGTTATACAGTCGAGGTACGAGGATATGAGATCATCTACCATTGAGATTTTCGCATAGGCTGAGCAGTTAGGGAGAGAGACAGGTCTGTTGCAGCGCTCTCCCTTTTGTTCCTTAGTTTTGAATCCAGTCAGTCGGATCTTCATTTTGTGTCTTCTAGTTTTCTATACACCTTCCGTGACATTATAAACCAAAACTGTCTCAAGCATGGATCCGGTTTCACTTTTGACTGAACACATGCAGGGTCTTTCATTGAGGTAGCAGATCTCTGTAAGACTGTTTCTCAGTTTCAGGTGACCGGTTCAGCTTGCGTTCATGGAGTTTGTTCTGAGCCTAAGATCTCGCTCCCGGATACGTTCTCCGGGGGTAGTGAGAATTTTGTTTGTTTTAGAGAGGCTTGCAAACTCCATTTTCGCCTACTTCCCCATTCCTCTGGTGATGAGGAGCAGAGGATGGGGATCATCATCTCGCTGCTTAGGGATAACGCTCAGTCCTGGGCCTTTTCGCTGCTGGTGGGGGCACGGCCCCTCTGTTCAGTGGATGAATTTTTTTTAGCCCTGGGTCAGATATATGATGATCCGGATCGTATTGCTCTGGCTGAGTCTAGACTACGTCTTTTATGCCAGGGTAAACAGTCCGCAGAGATATACGGTTCAGAATTTCGGAGATGGGCAGCTGATACTGGTTGCAATGATGCTGCACTCCGAAGTCAATTTTGCCATGGTCTTTCAGAGGGATTGAGAGATGCATTTGCCTTTCATGAGAGACCTACCTCCTTGGACTCTGCCATGTCTCGGGCCGTTCGTATTGACAGGCGTCTTAGAGAGAGAGGAGAGATCACTCCTTCCTGTCATACTCAGTCCAAGGACAGTGCGGCGGTCTCATTCAGTGCACAGGGATCTCAGTCGCTCTCAATCCCTTCTGAGCAGGAGCCCATGCAGCTGGGTTTGCTTGCCTCTGACAATAGAAGATTCAGCTCTCATAGGAAGGTTTGTTTCTGTTGTGGAGGTATAAATCATTTGGCAAATGTTTGTCCCTCTAGGAGATTCATGCAGTTTTTTGAGAGTAATAAAGAGATAAAAAGAAAAAAATCCTCTAAAGATGTTCCATCTGTTACTATTGGCAAGGTTGATGCGGAAATTAAAGGTTTTCCGTTTGCTTGTAGTTCCCGTTTTGTCCTACCTGCCAGGGTGGCGCTAGAGAGCAAGAACATATTTTTTTGATTTTTGTAGATAGTGGAGCAGCTGTCAATCTCATTGATAATCAATTTGCTATAACTCATGGTTTCCAGGTATGCACTTTGGGAAAGGATATACCTGTTTTTGCTATTGATTCCGCTCCACTTTCTCAGAAATCGTTAAAGGGCATAGTTCACAATATCCGTTTGATTGTGAGTGATACTCATGTTGAGGATGTGTCATGTTTCATCCTAAGCGGGTTGCCTACTCCTCTAGTGTTGGGGCTACCCTGGCTCACTAAACATAACCCCACCATTGATTGGCAAGCGAGGCAAATAAATGGTTGGAGTGACTTTTGCAGAGAGAATTGCCTCACAACATCTGTTTCTGAGGTTTCTACTAAGACTGTACCATCTTTTCTCTCTGAATTTTCGGATGTGTTCTCTAAGAGTGGTGTTCAGGACTTGCCCCCGCACAGGAAGTAGGATTGCCCTATTAATCTCACCCCAGGCGCCAAGCTGCCTAAATCTTGTTTATACAATCTCTCCCAACCTGAAAGGGTCGCTATGTGTGCTTATATCTCTGAGAGTCTGAGAAAAGGACACATACGACCCTCGAAGTCACCTGTTGCCGCTGGTTTTTTCTTTGTTCAGAAAAAAGATGGTTCTTTAAGACCATGTCTGGATTTCAGGGAGCTGAACAGTATCACAATTCGTGACCCTTATCCGCTTCCTCTGATCCCGGACCTGTTTAACCAGATTGTTGGGGCTAAAGTTTTTTCCAAGTTGGATCTAAGAGGGGCATACAACCTGGTCAGGGTCAGAGAAGGAGACGAATGGAAGACGGCCTTCAATACCCCGGAGGGCCATTTTGAGAATTTGGTTCTGCCTTTTATTTTGATGAATGCTCCAGCCGTCTTTCAGCATTTTGTGAACAGCATTTTTTATCATTTAATGGGGAAATTTGTATTAGTGTATCTAGATGACATTTAGATTTTTTGTCCTGATTTCAAAACTCATAAGGAACACTTACGTCAGGTCTTGCTCATCCTGCGGGAGAATAAATTGTACGCTAAACTGGAAAAATGTGTGTTTGCGGTTCCAGAAATTCAATTTCTGGCGTTTCTTCTCTCCGCTTCTGGTTTTCGCATGGACCCCGAGAAGGTCCGCGCTGTGCTTGAGTGGGAGCTTCCTGCGAATCAGAAGGCGCTGATGCGTTTTTTGGGTTCTGCCAATTATTACAGGAAGTTTATTTTGAATTATTCCTCTGTTATTAAACCACTCACTGATATGACTAGAAAGGGGGTAGATTTTTCCTCCTGGTCGGTAGAGGCGCGTAAGGCTTTTTCTAATATCAAGGAGAGTTTTGCTTCCGCTCCCATCTTGGTACAACCTGATCTCTCTCTACCCTTCATAGTTGAGGTTGATGCTTCTGAGGTGGGTGCGGTCTTGTCTCAGGGTCCCTCTCCTGCCAAATGGCAACCGTGTGCCTTTTTCTCAAAGAAACTCTCCTCCGCAGAGAGAAATTACGATGTGGGAGATAGGGAGTTGTTGGCCATCAAGTTGGCTTTTGAGGAGTGGCGCCATTGGCTAGAGGGAGCCAGACACCCTATTACCATGTTTACCGACCATAAAAATCTGGCCTACTTGTTCTTTTCAAGGTTTAATTTTGTTGTCACGTTCCGCCCTGGGGTTAAGAATGTGAAGGCGGATGCCCTGTCACGTTGTTTTCCGGGAGGTGGGAATTTTAAAGACCCGGGTCCCATTTTGGCTGAAGGTGTGGTGGTCTCAGCTCTTTATCCAGAATTGGAGGCAGAGGTTCAGGCAGCCCAGTCAGAGGCTCCTGATCTTTGTCCTCCTGGGAGGTTGTTTGTGCCTCTCGCTTTAAGACACAAGATTTTTAAGGAACACCACGATACTGTCCTTGCTGGGCACCCGGGGGGTAGAGCCACAGTGGATCTCATTGCTCAGAGATTCTGGTGGCCGGCACTTCGGTTGAGGGTTTTGTGGCAGCCTGCGAGACCTGCGCTCGTGCCAAAGTCCCTCATTCACAGCCATCAGGTCCTCTCCTTCCGTTACCCATTCCTTCCCGTCCTTGGACACATCTGTCCATGGACTTCATTACGGACCTGCCTCGTTCCTCGGGGAAGACTGTGATTCTGGTGGTGGTGGACCGTTTTAGCAAAATGGTGCATTTCCTTCCTTTTCCTGGCTTGCCCAATGCTAAGACGCTGGCGCAGGCATTTATTGATCACATTGTCAAATTGCATGGTATCCCTTCAGACATAGTCTCTGATAGGGGCACACAGTTTGTTTCCAGATTCTGGAAGGCTTTCTGTTCTCGCTTGGGGGTTCGGTTGTCATTCTCTTCTGCTTTTCACCCGCAGTCGAATGGTCAGACAGAGCGCGTCAATCAGAATCTGGAGACATATCTGTGCTGTTTTGTGGCGAGGGAATCAGGAGGATTGGTGTTCTTTTCTCTCCCTTGCTGAGTTCAGTTCGCTTTAAATAACCGTCGTCAGGAGTCCTCTGATAAGTCACAATTTTTTGGTGCATATGGGTTTCATCCGCAGTTTGGGACATTCTCTGGAGAGGGGTCTTCTGGTTTACCTGATGAGCACAGATTCTCGTCTTTGTCATCTATTTGGCAAAAGATTCAGGATAATCTAAAGAGCATGAGTGAGAGATATAAGGGTGTGGCGGATAAGAGACGTGTGCCTGGTCCGGACCTGAATGTTGGTGATCTGGTGTGGTTGTCTACTAAGAATATCAAATTGAAGGTTCCCTCCTGGAAGTTGGGTCTTAAGTTTATTGGTCCTTACAAAATCTTGTCCGTCATCAATCCTGTTGCCTACCGTCTTGATCTTCCTCAGACTTGGAAGATGCATAATGTTTTTCATAACTCCTTATTAAAACCTTTTGTCCAACCCATTGTACCCTCGTCTTTGCCTCCTCCTCCGATTGTGGTTGATGGTAATCTTGAATTTTAGGTCTCTAGGATTGTGGATTCTCTCCAGTACCTCGTTCATTGGGAGGGTTATGGTCCTGAGGAGAGGATGTGGGTCCCAGTGACGGACATTAAGGCCACTCGTCTCATCAGGGCTTTCCATAGGTCCCAACCTGAGAAGGTGGGCTCTGAGTGTCCGGAGTCCACTCGTAGAAGGAGGGGTACTGTCACCACCAGACATCTGAGAAGCTCTGACAGACGTCCTTCAGAACCTCCTCCTTGAGGTTCCTTTTGTTTTGCTTTTATTTTCTCATCTCGTTAGCCTCTCTAAGCTGTCATGTAGTTGCACTGATTGCATCCCTTTAAATCCCTTCCCATACTGCATCACTTTGCGGTTTATATTCCTTCCTGGAGTGTGTGCATGCTGATCCTACTACTGAGTCTTCTACAGATAAGTTTTGTTCATTCATTTGTGTTTCCTGTTTGCTGGAACCCAGGTGACCCTGACTCCCTCCGTATCAAGTGTAGGGAGCCGGTGGTCGTGTCCCCTCACTATTATAGGGTGTTCAGATGTTATACAGTCGAGGTACGAGGATATGAGATCATCTACCATTGAGATTTTCACATAGGCTGAGCAGTTAGGGAGAGGGCCAGGTCTGTTGCAGGGCTCTCCCTTTTGTTCCTTAGTTTTGGATCCAGTCAGTCGGATCTTCATTTTGTGTCTTCTTGTTTTCTGTACACCTTCCGTGACACATTGTCACGGACGGTGTACAGGAAACAAGGCAAAACAACATGCATAAATGAGTCACTGGATCGAAAAGCTAAGGAACAAAAGGGAGACCCCTGCAGAAGACCTGGCACTTTCCCTGGCTGCTCAGCCTATGCAAAGATCCGAATGGTGGAGGTCTGCATATCCACGTACCTTGACTATATAACCCCTGAGCACCCTACAATAGTGAGGGGACACGACCACCAGCTCCCTACACAAGATACGGAGGGAGTCAGGGTCACCTGGGATCCAGCAAACAGAAAATAACAGATAAATGTTCCACACTTAACTTTGTAGAAGAGAGGAGAACCAGATGAGCATGCACACACACTCCAGGAAGAAGTATAAGCCGCCCAGAAAAGCATTCTGGTTAGGAATTTAAAGGGAAGCAATTAGTCCAACACATGACAGCTGAGAGAGGCTAACGAGATGAGTAACTGAATACCACAACAAAGAAACTCAAGGGGGAGGTTCTGAAAGGCCTCTGTCAGAGCTTCTCAGCTGTCTGGTTGTGACAGTACCCCTCCCTCTACGAGTGGACTCCGGACACTCAGAACCCACCTTCTCAGGATGGGACCTATGGAAAGCCCTGAAGAGACGAGAGGCCTTAATGTCCGTCACTGGGACCCACATCCTCTCCTCAGGACCATACCCCTCCCAATGAACAAGGTACTGAAGAGAACCGCGGACAAGACGAGAATCCACAATCCTAGAGACCTGAAATTCAAGATTCCCATCAATCATAATCGGAGGAGGAGGCAAAGGCGAGGGTACAATGGGTTGAACATAAGGTTTCAATAAGGACTTATGAAAAACATTATGGATCTTCCAAGTCTGAGGAAGATCAAGACGGTATGCAACAGGATTGATGACAGACAGGATTTTGTAAGGCCCAATAAACCTAGGACCCAACTTCCAGGAGGGAACCTTCAATTTGATATTCTTGGTAGACAACCACACCAGATCACCAACATTCAGGTCCGGACCAAGCACACGTCTCTTATCTGCCACACGCTTATATCTCTCACTCATGCTCTTTAGATTATCTTGAATCTTTTGCCAAATAGATGACAAAGACGAGGAGAATCTGTCCTCATCAGGTAAACCAGAAGACCCCTCTCCCGAGAAAGTCCCAAACTGCGGATGAAACCCATATGCACCAAAAAATGGTGACTTATCAGAGGACTCCTGACGACGGTTATTTAAAGCAAACTCAGCAAGGGACAAAAAAAAACACCAATCCTCTTGATTCTCCGCCACAAAACAGCACAGATATGTCTCCAGATTCTGATTGACGCGCTCTGTCTGGCCATTCGACTGCGGGTGGAAAGCAGAAGAGAATGACAACCGAACCCCCAAGCGAGAACAGAAAGCCTTCCAGAATCTGGAAACAAACTGCGTGCCCCTATCAGAGACTATGTCTGAAGGAATACCGTGCAATTTGACAATGTGATCAATAAATGCCTGCGCCAGCGTCTTAGCATTGGGCAAACCAGGAAAAGGGATGAAATGCACCATTTTGCTAAAACGGTCCACCACCACCAGAATCACAGTCTTCCCCGAGGAACGAGGCAGGTCCATTATGAAGTCCATGGACAGATGTGTCCAAGGACGGGAAGGAATGGGTAAGGGAAGGAGAGGACCTGATGGCCGTGAATGAGGGACTTTGGCACGAGCGCAAGTCTCGCAGGCTGCCACAAAACCCTCAACCGACTTACGAAGCGCAGGCCATCAGAATCTCCGAGCGATGAGATCCAGTGTGGCTCTTACCCCCGGGTGCCCAGCAAGGACCGTATCGTGGTGTTCTTTAAAAATCTTGTGTCTTAAAGCGAGAGGCACAAACAACCTCCCAGGAGGACAAAGATCAGGAGCCTCTGACTGGGCTGCCTGCACCTCTGCCTCCAATTCAGGAAAAAGAGCCGAGACCACCACACCTTCAGCCAAAATGGGACCCGGGTCTTCAAAATTCCCGCCTCCCGGAAAACAACGTGACAGGGCATCTGCCTTCACATTCTGAACTCCAGGGCGAAACGTGACAACAAAATTAAACCTAGAAAAGAACAAAGACCATCTGGCCTGTCTCGGGTTCAGACGCTTGGCTGACTCCAAGTAAGCCAGATTTTTATGGTCAGTAAATATGGTAATAGGGTGTCTGGCTCCCTCTAGCCAATGGCGCCATTCCTCAAAAGCCAACTTGATGGCCAACAATTCCCTATCTCCCACATCGTAATTTCTCTCTGCAGAGGAGAGTTTTCTTGAGAAAAAGGCACACGGTCGCCAATTGGCAGGAGAGGAACCCTGAGACAAGACCGCCCCCACACCCACCTCAGAAGCATCAACCTCAACTATGAAGGGTAAAGAAACATCAGGTTGCACCAAGATGGGAGCGGAAGCAAAACTCTCCTTGATATCAGAAAAAGCCTTACGCGCCTCTACTGACCAAGAAGAAAAATCTACCCCCTTTCTGGTCATATCAGTGAGTGGTTTAACAATAGAGGAATAATTCAAAATAAACTTCCTATAATAATTGGCAAAGCCCAAAAAACGCATCAGCGCCTTCTGATTCTCAGGAAGCTCCCACTCAAGCACAGCGCGGACCTTCTCGGGGTCCATGCGAAAACCAGAAGCGGAGAGAAGAACCCCCAGAAATTGAATTTCTGGAACCGCAAACACACATTTTTCCAGTTTCGCATATAATTTATCCTCCCGCAGGATGAGCAAGACCTGACGTAAATGTTCCTTATGAGTTTTGAAATCGGGAGAAAAAATCTAAATGTCATCCAAATACACCAATACAAATTTTCCCATCAAATGATAAAAAATGCTGTTCACGAAATGCTGAAAAACGGCTGGGGCATTCATCAAACCAAAAGGCATAACCAAATTTTCTAAATGGCCCTCAGGGGTATTGAAGGCCGTCTTCCATTCGTCCCCTTCTCTGACCCTGACCAGGTTGTATGCCCCTCTTAGATCTAATTTGGAAAAGACTTTAGCCCCAACAACCTGGTTAAACAGGTCCGGGATCAGAGGAAGCGGATAAGGGTCACGAATTGTGATACTGTTCAGCTCCCTGAAATCCAGACAAGGTCTTAAAGAACCATCTTTTTTCTTAACAAAGAAAAAAACAGCGGCAACAGGTGACTTCGAGGGTCGTATGTGTCCCTTTCTCAGACTCTCAGAGATATAAGCACGCATAGCGATCCTCTCAGGTTGGGAAAGATTGTATAAACGAGATTTAGGCAGCTTGGCGTCTGGGATGAGATTAATAGGGCAATCGTACTCCCTGTGCGGGGGCAAATCCTGAACTCCACTCTCAGAGAAGACATCCGAAAATTCAGAGAGAAAAGATGGTACAGTCTTAGTAGCAACCTCAGAAACAGATGTCATGAGGCAATTCTCTCTGCAAAAGTCACTCCAACCATTTATTTGCCTCGCTTGCCAATCAATGGTGGGGTTATGCTTAGTGAGCCAGGGGAGCCCCAACACCAGAGGGGTAGGCAAACCGCTAAGGACGAAACATGACACATCCTCAACATGAGCATCACTCACAATTAAACGGATATTGTGAACTATGCCCTTTAATGATTTCTGAGAAAGTGGAGCGGAATCGATAGCAAAAACAGGAATATCCTTTCCCAAAGTGCATACCTGGAAACCATGAGTTATCGCAAATTGATTATCAATGAGATTGACCGCTGCTCCACTATCCACAAAAATCTCACAAAAAATGTTCTTTGTCACCCTAGCCGGCAGGACAAAACGGGAACTGCAAGCAAACGGAAAACCTTCAATTTCCGCCTCAACCCTGCCAATAGTAACAGACGGAACATTTTGAAAAGATTTTTTCCTCTTTGTTTCTTTATTATTCCCAGAGAACTGCCTGAATCTCCTAGAGGGACAAATATTTGCCAAATGATTAACACCTCCACAACAAAAACAAACCCTCCCATGCGGGCTGAATCTTCTATTGTCAGAAGCAATCAACCCCAGCTGCATGGGCTCCTGCTCAGAAGAGGCTGACAGCGACTGAGACTCCTGCGCACAGAATGGGACCGCTGCACAGTCCTGGGACCGAGTATGACAGGAAGGAGAGATCTCTCCTCTCTCTCTAAAACGCCTGTCAATACGAACGGCCTGAGACATAGCAGAGTCCAAAGAAATAGGCCTTTCATGAAAGGCAAATGCATCTTTCAATCCCTCTGAAAGACCATGGCAAAATTGACTTCGGAGTGCAGCATCATTCCAACCAGTATCAGCTGCCCATCTCCGAAATTCTGAGCAGTATATTTCTGCGGATTGTTTACCCTGGCATAATAGACGTAGTCTAGACTCAGCCAGAGCAATACTGTCCGGATCATCATATATCTGATGGACCGTGCCCCCTCCGGCAGCGAAAAGGCCCAGGACTGAGCGTTACCCCTGAGCAGCGATATAATGATCCCCACCCTCCGTTCCTCATCACCAGAGGAATGGGGAAGAAGGTGAAAATGGAGTTTGCAAGCCTCTCTAAAACGCACAAAATTCTCACTACCCCCGGAAAACGTATCCGGGAGCGAGATCTTAGGCTCAGAACAAACTCCATGAACGCCAGCTGAACCGGTCACTTGAAGCTGTGAAAAAGTCCTGCGGAGATCAGCTACCTCCAATGAAAGACCCTGAAGGCGTTTAGCCAAAAGTGAAACCGGATCCATGCTTGAGACGGTTATGGCGGCTTATAATGTCACGGACGGTGTACAGGAAACAAGGCAAAGCAACATGCATAAATGAGTCGCTGGATCCAAAAGCTAAGGAACAAAAGGGAGACCCCTGCAGAAGACCTGGCACTTTCCCTGGCTGCTCAGCCTATGCAAAGATCCGAATGGTGGAGGTCTGCATATCCACGTACCTTGACTATATAACCCCTGAGCACCTTACAATAGTGAGGGGACACGACCACCAGCTCCCTACACAAGATACGGAGGGAGTCAGGGTCACCTGGGATCCAGCAAACAGAAAATAACAGATAAATGTTCCACACTTAACTTTGTAGAAGAGAGGAGAACCAGATGAGCATGCACACACACTCCAGGAAGAAGTATAAGCCGCCCAGAAAAGCATTCTGGTTAGGAATTTAAAGGGAAGCAATTAGTCCAACACATGACAGCTGAGAGAGGCTAACGAGATGAGTAACTGAATACCACAAAGAAACTCAAGGGGGAGGTTCTGAAAGGCCTCTGTCAGAGCTTTTTAGCTGTCTGGTTGTGACACACATGTGGTCCTAAACTTTTGATCAGCTGAAAAAAAACCTGTTTAAGTTTATTTGTTGTTTTCATGAAATTGAATGCTCAAAAAATGTTTTGTCTCACTCCCATTTCTTCTTGTTGCATGTTGAAGCTCTACTTGGAACCTTGTTAAGATCCAGCCATGCTAAATATGATGGTCTTAAACTTTTGATCAGGACTGTAGCTCAATCCTTATCAAAACCATGAGAACACGGCTTAAATAAATGTTTATAAGGTCATGAGATCAGAGAAAAGAGCTCTACATGAGCTGTCAGCTGATGGGATTCATAGAAAACAGAATGTCACAGCTTGCAAACAGATAGATTTTTAAACCTTGTATCTAATAAATATTTTTTTTTGTCCAAAATGAGAAAAATGCAATCATAACAAAATTGCCCTAAAGGTGACCTTAGTCTTTACATTTCATTTATAATATCCCCTTTTCTTATTGTAATATTTTTGCTGAATTACCTTTAGAGTAACGCAAGGTGGGTGGCATCTGATGTAACAATCTTCATTGGACTGTGTAAGAGCTGTGCAGCTAATTTATATCATACTGAACATCACAGCCTGATAATCATCAATGTAAATATACCCCAAAGGAAAAGTATAATGTTCGTAATTAATGTCTCTTAGGTTTTAATATAATGATTTACTAAGTTTATCTTTTACATTCCATAAACAAAATTAGTAAAACTGAATCATAGATTTTATACCACTATTGATAAAAGGAAATGACAACTAAACAGACCAAGAGACATTGCTCAGTAAAAAAAATTAGCAGGCAAAATAGTCAAATTTAACATTTAATGTTGTCAAATATATTTTAAAAATGTAATGATGATCTTGGATTAAGCAGCGCATGGTTGTAGTTAGAGTTCAGCGGACACCTGGATGTTCGGGTTCGACGGGTTTGGCCGAACTTCATAATAAAGTTAGAGTTTGGGACACAAACTTGAGCCCGAACCCCATTGAAGTCAATGTGGACCCGAACTTTGGAGCACTAAAATAGCTCTAAAAAAAGGCATGCACGTGTCTGTGATAACGCCCCCTGCCGTGCTAAATACACGTTCAGACAATACACTGGCTGCAGGGCAGGCCAGCACCTCCAAGGCGTAATGGGCAAGCTCAGGCCATGTGCCCAATTTGGAGACCCAGTAGTTGAAGGGGGCATTCCCATCAGTGCACACATACTGCTCCACCATTTTGTTGAAATGTTGCCTCCTGCTAAGACGTTTCATATCAGCTGGTGGTGCTGGTTGTTGTGGCGTGTTAACAAAGCTTTTCCTCATTTTGGCCATGCTAACCCTGCCTTCTGAGGTGCTGGCGGTGCCCCAGCTGCTCCTCCTCTTCTGCCTTCGCCTTGTGCTTCAACTGTGCCCCCGCTGTCAGGTGGGAATGCCATCAGCAGCGCGTCTATCAGCGTGCGCTTGCACTCGCGCATCTTACGATCACGCTCCAGTGACGGAATGAAGGACGGTACATTGTCCTTGTAACGGGGATCCAGCAGCATGGCCACCCAGTAATCAGCACAAGTTAGAATGTGGCCAACTTGGGGATCATTGCGGAGACATTGCAGCATGTAATCGCTCATGTGTGCCAGGCTGGCCAGATGCAACGACAAGCTGTTCTCTGTGGGAGGTGTATCATCTGTGTCCTCTGTATCCCCCCAGCCACGCACCAGGATGGCCATGAGCTGGTTTGGATGCCACACTACTGTGAACACGGATCCTCCTCCTCCATCTCATTATCCTCCACCTCGTCATCTTCCAGAACTGTGCCCTGGCTGGACAATTGTGTACCTGGCGTATGTTGGTGCAGGAACCCACCCTCGGAGCCACTTGTGAATGACTGTACTGAAACCCTTGTAAA
This sequence comes from Bufo gargarizans, assembly GCF_014858855.1. Lineage (NCBI taxonomy): Eukaryota > Metazoa > Chordata > Amphibia > Anura > Bufonidae > Bufo > Bufo gargarizans. Next base: position 187,250,973 of record NC_058087.1, on the reverse strand, counting down.
TGATCCCTCTTCCTCCTCCTCCTCTTGTGCCACATCCTCTTCCATCATCGCACACAAGTCTCGAATGGAGGCCCACTCATTGGTGGTGAAGTGGTGCTGTTCTGCAGAGCGACTCATCCGTGCGTGCCGCAACTGAAACTCCATTATCGCCTGCTGCTGCTCGCACAATCTGGCCAGCATGTGCAAGGTGAAGTTCAACCTTGTGGGCACGTCGCATATCAGGCGGTGAGTGAGAATGCCGAAGTTACGCTGCAGCACTGACAGGCGAGCAGCAGCAGAGTGAGAACCCCGGAAGCGCGCACAGACGTCCCACACTTTCTGCAGAAGCTCTGACATATTGGGATAATTTTTCAGGAACCTCTGCACCAACAAATTCAGCACATGTGCCAGGCAAGGGATGTGCGTCAAACCGGCTAGGCCCAGAGCTGCTATGAGATTTTGCCCATTATCGCACACCACCAGGCCAGGCTTCAGGCTCACTGGCACCATCCACTTATCGGTCCATTGTTCCATGCCCGTCCACAGCTCCTGCGCGGTGTGGGGTTTGTCATTTACCCCTGGCTGTGCTGAAGGTGTTACGCTGACCGGACGAGGAGGCGGTAGAGGATGAGGAAACGAAGTAGGAGAAGGAAGCAACAGGAGGCAATGAGAAACGCCCTGCAATCCTCAGTGGTGGAAGGACATGCTATCCACCTCAGGCTGAGCCGCCACTGCATTTACCCAGTGTGCTGAGATTAGGGATGAGCGAACTCGAACTGTATAGTTCGGGTTCGTACCGAATTTTGGGGTGTCCGTGACACGGACCCGAACCCGGACATTTTCGTAAAAGTCCGGGTTCGGGTTCGGTGTTCGTCGCTTTCTTGGCGCTTTTGTGACGCTTTCTTGGCGCTTTTTGAAAGGCTGCAAAGCAGCCAATCAACAAGCGTCATACTACTTGCCCCAAGAGGCCGTCACAGCCATGCCTACTATTGGCATGGCTGTGATTGGCCAGAGCACCATGTGACCCAGCCTCTATTTAAGCTGGAGTCACATAGCGCCGCCCGTCACTCTGCTCTGATTAGCGTAGGGAGAGGTTGCGGATGCGACAGTAGGGCGAGATTAGGCAGATTAACTCCTCCAAAGGACTTCACTTCATTAATCGATCGATCTGCAGCTGTGCATCATTGAGCTGCTGAAATTCAAATGCTCACTCACTGTTTTTAGGTTGCCCAGACCGTTTGTCAGTCACTTTTTTCTGGGGTGATCTGCGGCCATTTTGTGTCTTGTGCGGTGCTGCGACCAAGTGCATCCAAGCTGCGACCAAGTGCATTTAACCCTCAATGGTGTGGTTGTTTTTTGGCTAAAGCCTACATCAGGGTGAAGCTGTCACACCAAGTGCATTTAACCAGCAATCGTCTGTTCATTTTTTGGCCATATACAAAATCAGGGGCAAGCTGCGCCTGTCACCAAGTGCATTTAACCCTCAATGGTGTGGTTGTTTTTTGGCTAAAGCCTACATCAGGGTGAAGCTGTCACACCAAGTGCATTTAACCAGCAATAGTCTGTTTATTTTTTGGCCATATACTACACCAGGGGCAAGCTGCGCCCGTCACCAAGTGCATTTAACCCTCAGTAGTGTGGTTGGTCAAGCTGTGACACCAAGTGCATTTAACCAGCAATAGTCTGTTCATTTTTTGGCCATATACTACATTAGGGGCAAGCTGCGCCCGTCACCAAGTGCATTTAACCCTCAGTAGTGTGGTTGGTCAAGCTATCACACCAAGTGCATTTAACCAGCAATAGTCTGTTCATTTTTTGGCCATATACTACATCAGGGGCAAGCTGCGCCCGTCACCAAGTGCATTTAACCCACAGTAGTGTGGTTGGTCAAGCTATCACACCAAGTGCATTTAACCAGCAATAGTGTGTTCATTTTTTGGCCATATACTAAATCAGGGGCAAGCTGCGCCCGTCACCAAGTGCATTTAACCAGCAATAGTCTGTTCATTTTTTGGCCATATACTACATCAGGGGCAAGCTGCGCCCGTCACCAAGTGCATTTAACCCTCAGTAGTGTGGTTCGTCAAGCTGTGACACCAAGTGCATTTAACCAGCAATAGTCTGTTCATTTTTTGGCCATATACTACATCAGGGGCAAGCTGCGCCCGTCACCAAGTGCATTTAACCAGCAATAGAGTGGTTATTTTTTGGCCATATCCCAGTCTAATTCTGTCACTAAATCCATACCGGTCACCCAGCGCCTAAATACTAGGCCTCAAATTTATATCCCGCTAAATCTCTCGTTACCGCTGTCCTGTTGTGGCTGGGAAAGTTATTTAGTGTCCGTCAAAGCACATTTTTTGTTCTGGGTTGAAGTACAATTCCCAATTTAGCAATTTCATAATTTAGTGGTTCCTGCTATATCAGAGCTATTTGAAATCTATCCCTAAAAGGGTATATAATATTCAAGGTGCACATTGGGTCATTCAGAATAACTTCACACACACCCGCTACTGTGTATTTCCAAGTCTAATTCTGTCACTAAACCCATACCTGTCACCAAGCGCCTAAATACTAGGCCTCAAATTTATATCCTGCTAAATCTCTCGTTACCGCTGTCCTGTTGTGGCTGGGAAAGTTATTTAGTGTCCGTCAAAGCACATTTTTTGTTCTGGGTTGAAATACAATTCCCAATTTAGCAATTTCATAATTTAGTGGTTTCTGCTATATCAGAGCTATTTGAAATCTATCCCTAAAAGGGTATATAATATTCAAGGTGCACATAGGGTCATTCAGAATAACTTCACACACACGCTACTGTGCATTTCCAAGTCTAATTCTGTCGCTAAATCCATACCGGTCACCCAGCGCCTAAATACTAGGCCTCAAATTTATATCCCGCTAAATCTCTCGTTACCGCTGTCCTGTTGTGGCTGGGAAAGTTATTTAGTGTCCGTCAAAGCACATTTTTTGTTCTGGGTTGAAATACAATTCCCAATTTAGCAATTTCATAATTTATTGGTTTCTGCTATATCAGAGCTATTTGAAATCTATCCCTAAAAGGGTATATAATATTCAAGGTGCACATTGGGTCATTCAGAATAACTTCACACACACCCGCTACTGTGTATTTCCAAGTCTAATTCTGTCACTAAACCCATACCTGTCACCCAGCGCCTAAATACTAGGCCTCAAATTTATATCCTGCTAAATCTCTCGTTACCGCTGTCCTGTTGTGGCTGGGAAAGTTATTTAGTGTCCGTCAAAGCACATTTTTTGTTCTGGGTTGAAATACAATTCCCAATTTAGCAATTTCATAATTTAGTGGTTTCTGCTATATCAGAGCTATTTGAAATCTATCCCTAAAAGGGTATATAATATTCAAGGTGCACATTGGGTCATTCAGAATAACTTCACACACACCCGCTACTGTGTATTTCCAAGTCTAATTCTGTCACTAAACCCATACCTGTTACCCAGCGCCTAAATACTAGGCCTCAAATTTATATCCTGCGAAATCTCTCGTTACCGCTGTCCTGTTGTGGCTGGGAAAGTTATTTAGTGTCCATCAAAGCACATTTTTTGTTCTGGGTTGAAATACAATTCCCAATTTAGCAATTTCATAATTTAGTGGTTTCTGCTATATCAGAGCTATTTGAAATCTATCCCTAAAAGGGTATATAATATTCAAGGTGCACATAGGGTCATTCAGAATAACTTCACACACACCCGCTACTGTGCATTTCCAAGTCTAATTCTGTCACTAAACCCATGCCTGTCACCCAGCGCCTAAATACTAGGCCTCAAATTGATATCCCGCTAAATCTCTCGTTACCGCTGTCCTGTTGTGGCTGGGAAAGTTATTTAGCGTCCGTCAAAGCACATTTTTTGTTCTGGGTTGAAATACAATTCCCAATTTAGCAATTTAAAAATTTAGTGGTTTCTGCTGTATCAGAGCTATTTGAAATCTAGCCCTAAAAGGGTAGATCATATTGAAGGTGCACATTGGGTCATTCAGAATAACTTCACACACCCACTACTGTGCATTTCCAAGTCTAATTCTGTCACTAAACCCATACCTGTCACCCAGCGCCTAAATACTAGGCCTCAAATTTATATCCAGCTGAATTTGAATACAATACATTGGGCCAAATTATATTTTTGTTGTTGTGGTGAACGATAACAATGAGGAAAACATCTAGTAAGGGACGCGGACGGACATGGTCGTGGTGGTGTTAGTGGATCCTCTGGTGCTGGGAGAGGACGTGGCCGTTCTGCCACATCCACACGTCCTAGTGTACCAACTACCTCAGGTCCCAGTAGCCGCCAGAATTTACAGCGATATATGGTGGGGCCCAATGCCGTTCTAAGGATGGTAAGGCCTGAGCAGGTACAGGCATTAGTCAATTGGGTGGCCGACAGTGGATCCAGCACGTTCACATTATCTCCCACCCAGTCTTCTGCAGAAAGCGCACAGATGGCGCCTGAAAACCAACCCCATCAGTCTGTCACATCACCCCCATGCATACCAGGGAAACTGTCTCAGCCTCAAGTTATGCAGCAGTCTCTTATGCTGTTTGAAGACTTCGCTGGCAGGGTTTCCCAAGGGCATCCACCTAGCCCTTCCCCAGCGGTGAAAGATATAGAATGCACTGACGCACAACCACTTATGTTTCCTGATGATGAGGACATGGGAATACCACCTCAGCATGTCTCTGATGATGACGAAACACAGGTGCCAACTGCTGCGTCTTTCTGCAGTGTGCAGACTGAACAGGAGGTCAGGGATCAAGACTGGGTGGAAGACGATGCAGGGGATGATGAGGTCCTAGACCCCACATGGAATGAAGGTCGTGCCACTGACTTTCACAGTTCGGAGGAAGAGGCAGTGGTGAGACCGAGCCAACAGCGTAGCAAAAGAGGGAGCAGTGGGCAAAAGCAGAACACCCGCCGCCAAGAGACTCCGCCTGCTACTGCCCGCCGCCATCTGGGACCGAGCACCCCAAAGGCAGCTTCAAGGAGTTCCCTGGCATGGCACTTCTTCAAACAATGTGCTGACGACAAGACCCGAGTGGTTTGCACGCTGTGCCATCAGAGCCTTAAGCGAGGCATTAACGTTCTGAACCTGAGCACAACCTGCATGACCAGGCACCTGCATGCAAAGCATGAACTGCAGTGGAGTAAACACCTTAAAACCAAGGAAGTCACTCAGGCTCCCCCTGCTACCTCTTCTGCTGCTGCCGCCTCGGCCTCTTCTGCTGCTGCCGCCTCGGCCTCTTCCTCCGCCTCTGGAGGAACGTTGGCACCTGCCGCCCAGCAAACAGGGGATGTACCACCAACACCACCACCACCACCTCCGTCACCAAGCGTCTCAACCATGTCACACGGCAGCGTTCAGCTCTCCATCTCACAAACATTTGAGAGAAAGCGTAAATTCCCACCTAGCCACCCTCGATCCCTGGCCCTGAATGCCAGCATTTCTAAACTACTGGCCTATGAAATGCTGTCATTTAGGCTGGTGGACACAGACAGCTTCAAACAGCTCATGTCGCTTGCTGTCCCACAGTATGTTGTTCCCAGCCGCCACTACTTCTCCAAGAGAGCCGTGCCTTCCCTGCACAACCAAGTATCCGATAAAATCAAGTGTGCACTGCGCAACGCCATCTGTGGCAAGGTCCACCTAACCACAGATACGTGGACCAGTAAGCACGGCCAGGGACGCTATATCTCCCTAACTGCACACTGGGTAAATGTAGTGGCAGCTGGGCCCCAGGCGGAGAGCTGTTTGGCGCACGTCCTTCCGCCGCCAAGGATCGCAGGGCAACATTCTTTGCCTCCTGTTGCCACCTCCTCCTTCTCAGCTTCCTCCTCCTCTTCTTCCACCTGCTCATCCAGTCAGCCACACACCTTCACCACCAACTTCAGCACAGCCCGGGGTAAACGTCAGCAGGCCATTCTGAAACTCATATGTTTGGGGGACAGGCCCCACACCGCACAGGAGTTGTGGCGGGGTATAGAACAACAGACCGACGAGTGGTTGCTGCCGGTGAGCCTCAAGCCCGGCCTGGTGGTGTGCGATAATGGGCGAAATCTCGTTGCAGCTCTGGGACTAGCCAATTTGACGCACATCCCTTGCTTGGCGCATGTGCTGAATTTGGTGGTGCAGAAGTTCATTCACAACTACCCAGACATGTCAGAGCTGCTGCATAAAGTGCGGGCCGTCTGTTCGCGCTTCCGGCGTTCACATCCTGCTGCTGCTCGCCTGTCTGCGCTACAGCGTAACTTCGGCCTTCCCGCTCACCGCCTCATATGCGACGTGCCCACCAGGTGGAACTCCACCTTGCACATGCTGGACAGACTGTGCGAGCAGCAGCAGGCCATAGTGGAGTTTCAGCTGCAGCACGCACGGGTCAGTCGCACTACAGAACAGCACCACTTCACCACCAATGACTGGGCCTCCATGCGAGACCTGTGTGCCCTGTTGCGCTGTTTCGAGTACTCCACCAACATGGCCAGTGGCGATGACGCCGTTATCAGCGTTACAATACCACTTCTATGTCTCCTTGAGAAAACACTTAGGGCGATGATGCAAGAGGAGGTGGCCCAGGAGGAGGAGGAGGAGGAGGAAGAGGGGTCATTTTTAGCACTTTCAGGCCAGTCTCTTCGAAGTGACTCAGAGGGAGGTTTTTGGCAACAGCAGAGGCCAGGTACAAATGTGGCCAGACAGGGCCCACTACTGGAGGACGAGGAGGACGAGGATGAGGAGGAGGTGGAGGAGGATGAGGATGAAGCATGGTCACAGCGGGGTGGCACCCAACGCAGCTCGGGTCCATCACTGGTGCGTGGCTGGGGGGAAAGGCAGGACGATGACGATACGCCTCCCACAGAGGACAGCTTGTCCTTACCCCTGGGCAGCCTGGCACACATGAGCGACTACATGCTGCAGTGCCTGCGCAACGACAGCAGAGTTGCCCACATTTTAACCTGTGCGGACTACTGGGTTGCCACCCTGCTGGATCCACGCTACAAAGACAATGTGCCCACCTTACTTCCTGCACTGGAGCGTGATAGGAAGATGCGCGAGTACAAGCGCACGTTGGTAGACGCGCTACTGAGAGCATTCCCAAATGTCACAGGGGAACAAGTGGAAGCCCAAGGCCAAGGCAGAGGAGGAGCAAGAGGTCGCCAAGGCAGCTGTGTCAATGCCAGCTCCTTTGAGGGCAGGGTTAGCATGGCAGAGATGTGGAAAACTTTTGTCAACACGCCACAGCTAACTGCACCACCACCTGATACGCAACGTGTTAGCAGGAGGCAACATTTCACTAACATGGTGGAACAGTACGTGTGCACACCCCTCCACGTACTGACTGATGGTTCGGCCCCATTCAACTTCTGGGTCTCTAAATTGTCCACGTGGCCAGAGCTAGCCTTTTATGCCTTGGAGGTGCTGGCCTGCCCGGCGGCCAGCGTTTTGTCTGAACGTGTATTCAGCACGGCAGGGGGCGTCATTACAGACAAACGCAGCCGCCTGTCTACAGCCAATGTGGACAAGCTGACGTTCATAAAAATGAACCAGGCATGGATCCCACAGGACCTGTCCGTCCCTTGTCCAGATTAGACATTAACTACCTCCCCTTAACCATATATTATTGGACTCCAGGGCACTTCCTCATTCAATCCTATTTTTATTTTCATTTTACCATTATATTGCGAGGCTACCCAAAGTTGAATGAACCTCTCCTGTGTCTGGGTGCCGGGGCCTAAATATATGCCAATGGACTGTTCCAATGTTGGGTGACGTGAAGCCTGATTCTCTGCTATGACATGCAGAATGATTCTCTGCTGACATGAAGCCAGATTGTCTGTTACGGGACCTCTCTCCTCTGCCTGTGTGTGTGCTGGGCCTAAATATATGCCAATGGACTGTTGCAGTGGTGGCTGACGTGAAGCCTCATTCTCTGCTATGACATGCAGACTGATTCTCTGCTGACATGAAGCCAGATTCTCTGTTACGAGACCTCCCTCCTCTGCCTGGGTGCTGGGCCTAAATATATGCCAATGGACTGTTGCAGTGGTGGCTGACGTGAAGCCTCATTCTCTGCTATGACATGCAGACTGATTCTCTGCTGACATGAAGCCAGATTCTCTGTTACGGGACCTCTCTCCTCTGCCTGTGTGTGTGCTGGGCCTAAATATATGCCAATGGACTGTTGCAGTGGTGGCTGACGTGAAGCCTCATTCTCTGCTATGACATGCAGACTGATTCTCTGCTGACATGAAGCCAGATTCTCTGTTACGGGACCTCCCTCCTCTGCCTGGGTGCTGGGCCTAAATATATGCCAATGGACTGTTGCAGTGGTGGCTGACGTGAAGCCTCATTCTCTGCTATGACATGCAGACTGATTCTCTGCTGACATGAAGCCAGATTCTCTGTTACGGGACCTCTCTCCTCTGCCTGTGTGTGCTGGGCCTAAATATATGCCAATGGACTGTTGCAGTGGTGGCTGACGTGAAGCCTCATTCTCTGCTATGACATGCAGACTAATTCTCTGCTGACATGAAGACAGATTCTCTGTTACGGGACCTCTCTCCTCTGCCTGTGTGTGTGCTGGGCCTAAATATATGCCAATGGACTGTTGCAGTGGTGGCTGACGTGAAGCCTCATTCTCTGCTATGACATGCAGACTGATTCTCTGCTGACATGAAGCCAGATTCTCTGTTACGGGACCTCCCTCCTCTGCCTGGGTGCTGGGCCTAAATATATGCCAATGGACTGTTGCAGTGGTGGCTGACGTGAAGCCTCATTCTCTGCTATGACATGCAGACTAATTCTCTGCTGACATGAAGCCAGATTCTCTGTTACGGGACCTCTCTCCTCTGCCTGTGTGTGTGCTGGGCCTAAATATATGCCAATGGACTGTTGCAGTGGTGGCTGACGTGAAGCCTCATTCTCTGCTATGACATGCAGACTGATTCTCTGCTGACATGAAGCCAGATTCTCTGTTACGGGACCTCTCCTCCTCTGCCTGTGGTGCTGGGCCTAAATATATGCCAATGGACTGTTGCAGTGGTGGCTGACGTGAAGCCTCATTCTCTGCTATGACATGCAGACTGATTCTCTGCTGACATGAAGCCAGATTCTCTGTTACGGGACCTCTCCTCCTCTGCCTGGGTGCTGGGCCTAAATATATGCCAATGGACTGTTGCAGTGGTGGCTGACGTGAAGCCTCATTCTCTGCTATGACATGCAGACTAATTCTCTGCTGACATGAAGACAGATTCTCTGTTACGGGACCTCTCTCCTCTGCCTGTGTGTGTGCTGGGCCTAAATATATGCCAATGGACTGTTGCAGTGGTGGCTGACGTGAAGCCTCATTCTCTGCTATGACATGCAGACTGATTCTCTGCTGACATGAAGCCAGATTCTCTGTTACGGGACCTCTCTCCTCTGCCTGGTGTGCTGGGCCTAAATATATGCCAATGGACTGTTGCAGTGGTGGCTGACGTGAAGCCTCATTCTCTGCTATGACATGCAGACTGATTCTCTGCTGACATGAAGCCAGATTCTCTGTTACGGGACCTCTCTCCTCTGCCTGGGTGCTGGGCCTAAATATATGCCAATGGACTGTTGCAGTGGTGGCTGACGTGAAGCCTCATTCTCTGCTATGACATGCAGACTAATTCTCTGCTGACATGAAGACAGATTCTCTGTTACGGGACCTCTCTCCTCTGCCTGTGTGTGCTGGGCCTAAATATATGCCAATGGACTGTTGCAGTGGTGGCTGACGTGAAGCCTCATTCTCTGCTATGACATGCAGACTGATTCTCTGCTGACATGAAGCCAGATTCTCTGTTACGGGACCTCCCTCCTCTGCCTGGGTGCTGGGCCTAAATATATGCCAATGGACTGTTGCAGTGGTGGCTGACGTGAAGCCTCATTCTCTGCTATGACATGCAGACTGATTCTCTGCTGACATGAAGACAGATTCTCTGTTACGGGACCTCTCTCCTCTGCCTGTGTGTGCTGGGCCTAAATATATGCCAATGGACTGTTGCAGTGGTGGCTGACGTGAAGCCTCATTCTCTGCTATGACATGCAGACTGATTCTCTGCTGACATGAAGCCAGATTCTCTGTTACGGGACCTCTCTCCTCTGCCTGGGTGCTGGGCCTAAATATATGCCAATGGACTGTTGCAGTGGTGGCTGACGTGAAGCCTCATTCTCTGCTATGACATGCAGACTGATTCTCTGCTGACATGAAGCCAGATTCTCTGTTACGGGACCTCCCTCCTCTGCCTGGGTGCTGGGCCTAAATATATGCCAATGGACTGTTGCAGTGGTGGCTGACGTGAAGCCTCATTCTCTGCTATGACATGCAGACTAATTCTCTGCTGACATGAAGACAGATTCTCTGTTACGGGACCTCTCTGTGTGTGTGCTGGGCCTCTGCCTGTGTGTGTGCTGGGCCTAAATATATGCCAATGGACTGTTGCAGTGGTGGCTGACGTGAAGCCTGATTCTCTGCTATGACATGCAGACTAATTCTCTGCTGACATGAAGCCAGATTCTCTGTTACGGGACCTCTCTCCTCTGCCTGGGTGCTGGGCCTAAATTTATGAAAATGGACTCTTACAGTGGTGGGTGACGTGAAGCCAGATTCTCTGCTATGGGACCTCTCTCCAATTGATTTTGGTTAATTTTTATTTATTTAATTTTAATTTTAATTCATTTCCCTATCCACATTTGCTTGCAGGGGATTTACCTACATGTTGCTGCCTTTTGCAGCCCTCTAGCTCTTTCCTGGGCTGTTTTACAGCCTTTTTAGTGCCGAAAAGTTCGGGTCCCCATTGACTTCAATGGGGTTCGGGTTCGGGACGAAGTTCGGATCGGGTTCGGATCCCGAACCCGAACATTTCCGGGATGTTCGGCCGAACTTCTCGAACCCGAACATCCAGGTGTTCGCTCAACTCTAGCTGAGATATAACGTCCCTGACCGTGCTTACTGGTCTACGTATCCGTAGTTAGGTGGACCTTGTCACAGATGGCGTTGGCGTTGTTCATTTCTTTCCGTCGACCCTATGCCTCGGTTACCAGTGTTACGCTGTCGCAATGGATTAAGGGGATTCTCTCCTTGTCGGGAATAGACACTTCCATTCTTACGGCACATTCTGTTCGTTGATGTTTTTATTGGTAACATTTTGGGGTACATATAATGTTTTTGATTGCTTAATATTACACCTTTTGGGGACAAGATGACCAAAAAAGGGCTGTTTTGATTTAGTTTGTTTTATAAAAAAATTTACGGCGTTCACCTGATGAGATATTTCATGTAATATTTTTATAGAACCAGTCATTAAAAAGGTTCTCTGGGCTTTAATATTGATGACCTATCCTCAGGGCCATTGTGCACGACGTCTCCTCATACAGATGATCGGCGGGGATGCTGGGTGTCGGACCTTAGATATGGGCGGTAGGCATCTACTTGCCAAAAGCTGGGGCAAGCTATGTACAGTCGTGGCCAAAAGTTTTGAGAATTACATAAATATTGGAAATTGGAAAAGTTGCTCCTTAAATTTTTATAATAGCAATTTGCATATACTCCAGAATGTTATGAAGAGTGATCAGATGAATTGCATAGTCCTTTTTTGCTATGAAAATTAACTTAATCCCAAAAAACCTTTCCACTGCATTTCATTGCTGTCATTAAAGGACCTGCTGAGATAATTTAAGTAATCGTCTTGTTAACTCAGGTGAGAATGTTGACGAGCACAAGGCTGGAGATCATTATGTCAGGCTGATTGGGTTAAAATGGCAGACTTGACCTGTTAAAAGGAGTGTGATGCTTGAAATCATTGTTCTTCCATTGTTAACCATGGTGACCTGCAAAGAAACGCGTGCAGCCATCATTGCGTTGCATAAAAATGGCTTCACAGGCAAGGATATTGTGGCTACTAAGATTGCACCTCAATCAACAATTTATAGGATCATCAAGAACTTCAAGGAAAGAGGTTCAATTCTTGTTAAGAAGGCTTCAGGGCGTCCAAGAAAGTCCAGCAAGCGCCAGGATCGTCTCCTAAAGAGGATTCAGCTGCGGGATCGGAGTGACACCAGTGCAGAGCTTGCTCAGGAATGGCAGCAGGCAGGTGTGAGCGCATCTGCACGCACAGTGAGGCGAAGACTTTTGGAAGATGGCCTGGTGTCAAGAAGGGCAGCAAAGAAGCCACTTCTCTCCAAAAAAAACCATCAGATTGATCTTCTGCAGAAAATATGGTGAATGGACTGCTGAGGACTGGGGCAAAGTCATATTCTCTGATGAAGCCTCTTTCCGATTGTTTGGGGCATCAGGAAAAAGGCTTGTCCGGAGAAGAAAAGGTGAGATCAGTCCTGTGTCATGCCAACAGTAAAGCATCCTGAGACCATTCATGTGTGGGGTTGCTTCTCATCCAAGGGAGTGGGCTCACTCACAATTTTGCCCAAAAACACAGCCATGAATAAAGAATGGTACCAAAACACCCTCCAACAGCAACTTCTTCCAACAATCCAACAATAGTTTGGTGAAGAACAATGCATTTTCCAGCATGATGGAGCACCGTGCCATAAGGCAAAAGTGATAACTAAGTGGCTCGGGGACCAAAACGTTGACATTTTGGGTCCATGGCCTGGAAACTCCCCAGATCTTAATCCCATTGAGAACTTGTGGTCAATCCTCAAGAGGCGGGTGGACAAACAAAAACCCACTAATTCTGACAAACTCCAAGAAGTGATTATGAAAGAATGGGTTGCTATCAGTCAGGAATTGGCCCAGAAGGTGATTGAGAGCATGCCCAGTCGAATTGCAGAGGTCCTGAAAAAGAAGGGCCAACACTGCAAATACTGACTCTTTGAATAAATGTCATGTAATTGTCGATAAAAGTATGAAGTGCGTGTAATTATATTTCACTACATCACAGAAACAACTGAAACAAAGATCTAAAAGCAGTTTAGCAGCAGACTTTGTGAAAACTAATATTTGTGTCATTCTCAAAACTTTTGGCCACGACTGTACACAGTGTTTCCAAGAAATAAAGTATTTAGCCTCCTATTCCTATTTTGCTTTGATAGCGTGGGTCTAAAAACATGGCTATCAGTAATCATCAGCCTGCTTGATGTGAATAATACGCCTATCAGTACGAAAAAATAAATAAAGCATACAACTTGTCATTCTAGCCAGCATTTCCGAGGACCCAGTTCTTTCCGGTTCTGCCTTCCACTGAGATGATTGCGTGTCGTGGCTGGTGTCATTGTCATTATCATCCTCCTGCTCCTCCATCACAGACTCCACCTCCAGTGGCAGCTCCTCATCCTCCTCTTCTTCCTCCATGTAACTTTCTTCTTGTGGGTCCCCAACAGCTACAGGATGGACACAATCACGTAACTACTGAGGTCACAGCAGTCACAACAGTAACTGAGCCCCTAAGCCAGGGAATCCCTGTAGGCCCCCTTTGCAAGGAACTCACCACCAATTATGCAAGGTGAGGTGAACCTCAGGACGGTGATGCAGTTAAATGCCGTAGCAGGGCATTGCGTCGCCTGAGCCAGGCAATGTACAGCTCAGGAAACGGGCCGGAAGAGACCTGCACTGAATCACTGACAGACGCAAGGACGTAAGTATTTGAGTTTATTATTTTTTTTTATTTGGCACCATGCTCTTGGGGCACTATAGGGGGACAGAGAGGAGCACTATGGGGGCGATGTTTCTACTGGCAGCATTAAATAGAAACATTTTGTACTGGCACACATAAAGGGGAATATTTTGTACTGGCACACATTATGCAGAGCGCTATGGGGGCATTGGCTCTACTTAGGGCACTAAGATTGGGCACTTTATGTACTGGCACACATTTTAAGGGGCATTTTTTGCTCTGGCATGCACTTTTGGAACTGGCCCGCATTAAAAGGGGGCATTTTTTTTACAGTGTCATGCATTATAAAAGGGTATATTTGTATTGGCACACATTATAAAGGGGCATTTTTTGTACTGGCACACATTAGGGGGCATTTTTCTATTGGCAGACATTATAAATAGTGGTACTAGTATTTTCAGGGGGATGTTTCTGCTGTACAGCATTGGGGAGCACAGTGGACACAGTATTGGGGGTGGCAGGATGGGGTGTTAAGAAGGTGGGAGGATGATGAAAAGTAGGAAATTAACATGTATTTTTGTCAAAAACTGCAGAGACAAGAGATGGCTGAAGGAAATCATCATGGTGTTATAATCTGAATGGAGAAGATGAGGAAAGAGAACATTTACATCAGAGAAGACACTATTGAATATAAGAGGTATGTGGTGCTGTATTACACTATATGTTTTATAGCGCTATATGTAATGTTTTCCAAGTGTATCTTTAACATTTATGTGTCCTGCCAGAAAGGACTAGCTACCAGAAAGGACTAGCTTTCGCTACCAGAAAGGACTAGCTATGCATGTTGCCGCAATGCACAGTGATGTGCAGTGAGATACCTTCTACCTAAAGTTTAACTGCAGACTACGATAGACCTGACTTAGCATGTTTTGTGACAAATTCCTAATAAAGCAAGTTTCTTGGAAAAATTCGGTGAAGTGACCTGATTGAATATTTGAAAACTTTGCTCATCTCTAATTATGAGGCCTATAAATTAAAAGTCATGGGTTTGGTACACAGATTGCTAAACGGTACTACAAAATTGCAAGATTTTTCTCTGTAATATATTTGTAATCAAATGTCCCTCTTCAAACACACTTTACACTGGTATTGGCAATTTTCAATTGAAATATAATGTGCTCTATTAATGTAGTTATTATATAGTACAACACATTAACCAATAATAAATGTGTTATCTGGTAAATAAATGCTGTTATCGAAGCACAGAATGTTCAATAATATTGCACAGTAATCTTGACGCAATAGAATCAATGCATTCACAGTTAACTGGTATCTAAATGCTGTCATTGCAACATAAAGCATTCAGTAATAGTGTGGGTTTCTTGACACAATACAATGCATTAACAGTTAACTGGTACTTTATATAAATCCTGTTTTTGCAACACAATACACATTCTCTAATAATTCACAGTATGTTTTTTTTTTTTTAAAGAGGGTGTCTGCTCGTTTGCAGCTGAATGTATGTTACTGGGATGTGGGCAATAAGCTTATGAACCGTAGAAAGGGTTTGTACAAAAAAAAGCTGGCTAGCTGTTCCTACAGAAAATTATGAATTTCTTGAAGGATTTTGTAATGCAGAACTTGCCAGCAAGCTATATGAAACAATTGTGACAGTGACCACTCCCTCACTCCATGCTTTCCCTGATAAAACTCTAAAATCAACCCAATTTTCTCTCCATATTCTCTCCCAATAGTGCCTCTATAGTGTCACTAGTAACTAGCTTGTGTCTGCAATTGTTTTTTGTTAGACACAGCCACAACACATCCTATCAGATCCACAGCTGAGAACAGAATGGTGTGTGGCTCATTCTAAGCAGAAGGACCTGACTGAATACTGCCCTCAAATTGGCTGATCAGGCTGTCTTCCAGCCCCTGAGCCAATCAACACAAGCCAGGTTCATTTGATCATCCATCTTCTAACTGCAGTGTCCCACTCCGTGTTGGAAGTGGGCCTCTTAAATTTCATGTATGTAATTTTATGCCATTGTATTTTATATGTATTAAGCTGCAAATTCCCTAGAACATACTGGTAGTTGCATTTCATCCATTCACCCCTAGGTGGTGTGTCAGTTCTGTGTAGAAAGAAGGAAGTTAGCTAAGGAGTAAGGAGAGAGGTAGTGATGTGTGAGGAGCAGGAGAAGCAAAGCCCAATATGTATCTGCTATCTTAGCCCCTTGTCCCTGACCAAGCTGAGGGAGTACAGAACAGAGCAAACTGTGCATATAGAGAAAGTATAGTGGAGATATAAGCAGCATTAGCTTATGTACTCCACAACATCAGTGACTGGGAGAAGCCTAAAAGCACCTGGACACAGCCGACGACTAGGAGCAAGGTTGTTCATTACCACATACCTCTAGGGATATTGTGGACCAGTGCAAACAATGGAGCAGAGCATTCATGCCCTCCGTTAGGGAGACTGCCCTGTGGGTTGCCAAACACAAGTAAGAGTTATTATTATATCCAGTATCTGGCGGCTAGAGTGTGGACAAAATGAGAACAGTTAGAAAGGAGCGCTCTCACACCAGCCAAAGGAAAATATCATTGCTCCTATTGTCAAGTCTGTTACTAGGATGGCAGCTAAGCCAATTTTGTATGCATCATATGGGTTGTCACCCTTGCCATGTAAACGTACTGCACTAACTACCTCAAGGCAATTAATTAAGTAAAAGGTTCTGTTGTTTACAACCATTGACTCCTCATCCTTTCTACCACCTTCCTTTGCACCTAACAGTGCTGGCGTCATGAACACCAGGGACCCTACCTCCACGCACCTTAAACCATTCCACCAAGGGCACCTCAACCACCATCTGGCGGGAGTCCCTGGACAACAGAGTGTGCCCCGAAGAAACTGGTGCTGTCCTTCTATTCACTGCACACCGGCCCAGGGTTCTCTACAAAACAGTGAGTAAACAACTACTACCCCCATCGGCCCACCAACAGTCACATATTGACCCTACAGCATATTAGCATATTGTGGCGTCACAAACAGGATCAAATCCTCTGCGCCTTGTGAGAATATGATAAATTGCCTATATGCTTTGAGAGAGACTGCATGTGCTTTAACTCATTACTGACAGTAGAGAATACAAACGTCTATATTGCCTTGAAAAAGTGATTGTTTGGCTTGAAATTGCATGGGATTATTGTGCAGGACCCCTACTACAGAATCGCATTGTCAAAAAATCGCTGTTGGAAAATCGCATATTTTTGTGTGACTAACACTGCTTGCTGTTATTGAATGGATTCTCAATTTGCACCAAAATGGCCACCTGATGGCTTTTTTTAAAATTTTACTGCACCATCACTGTGCCAATGCCCAGCTACCAACAGGAAAAAGTTGTGACACCTCCTCATCAGCGGGAGAATTGAGTTGTCGTCCCTATTCTAGGGAGGAGAAAAATAATTACTGCTGCAACATCATATCGTAACATATTTCATAAGGCCGAAAAAAAGTAGAAGCCAATTTTCCCCACTTAAGGGAAAAAAAAATCCTTCTCGACTACCTGGATCAATGACCTCTCTCTAATAGCTATAACCTGTAATATTATTACCCTCCAGAAATACATCCCGGCCCCTCTTGAATTCTTTTATTGTACTCACCATCACCACCTCCTCAGGCAGAGAGTTCCATAGTCTCACTGCTCTTACCGTAAAGAATCCTCTTCTATGTTTGTGTACAAAACTTCTTTCCCCCAGACGCAGAGGATGCCCCCTTGTCACTTATACTTAACATTATGCCTCTCGCTGCTTGTACTGCCCCATGTGCGGCAGGAAATGGTGGTGCCGCCCCCTTATGCAAGTGAACCTAGGGGGCGGCCCTGAAAGAGCTGTGTATGCCAGTTCCTCCGAGAGAGGAGAAATGTGCTGCTGCGGCGCCAGAGGAGCAAAACGTGATTATGGCTGACCGACATCCAGCACAGCATGAAGGAGAGGAACAAGCTGACCCCAGAGACAAAATAGCAGAGAAGCAGGCCAGAGTTGCAGCTACTGGAGAGCGCTCCAGACCGGGTTATGCCTAGTCCCGGACCGGTACCAGCCTCTGGCGCTGATACAGTGCAGCCATCACCTTTGAGCTGCGCCAATATGCCAGCTGACTCTGAGGCCTATGGCCCTAAAGGTAAAGAAAGCAATGAGACTGCTCCAAAGTTTGCAGGGAAATAGAGCAGTGACCTCAATCATCTGGGAGGAACCAAACCGCCTGAGCCTTTATAGGTCAGCTACCAATTTGCAAGCACATTCTCAGGGCCCAATATCTTTTGGCAACCCACTATTGCCACCCAGGATCCAGAGCAATGCCCACAAACCAATACCCGCAGCTGGAAGGAGTGCCAGACCACCGTGCAGGCCCTCAAGGATTGGGATGCCAGTATGGAGCTGATGCGACGACTAGCTGTACGACAGCACTTGGAATCACTGAAAACCACCAGTGGGCTGGGACCCAGTTCTGAATTCAGGCAATGTTGTCACCTGGAACCGTCATCCGACGAGTGGGATTCAGGGAGAGCCCAGGAGGAGGACCTCCGGTCTGTAGAAGATGATCTGAACCTGTGAGTAGGCCGGCAGGCCACTACTGTATATCCCTGATGTAAAGGGAATTGACTGTTTGGAGCTGGGGGCTCATTAGTTAAGTCGGGACTCTCTCTAGTTTAGATATAAGTGCCAGTTCCCCAAGTCACAGTAGAGCCCACTGCTCTTCTAATGGCCTTTTAAGGAAGACTCCACCTGCTGCTAATCCCAGTTGTGCACGGTAGCGCCTTTTTATACCCTTTTTACCCCCTTCTCAGATTTCCAGGGACTCTAAATTAAGTGTTATGTAATGTTTTAAGTCATGTGCCCAGAAAGACATTTTTCTGTGTTTTATCCTATGCAACGCATGTGTTTTAAGAATCGGAGAACTTTGCACTTTAACCATCCTATTGGATTGTAAATATTTATGCCCCAAATCAGGGATGGACTTTGCCTTATAAGACTTTGCCATGGACTGCATACCCCATTATGTGAACTGCACTCCTTTTTGTCACCATCAAGCACCAAGTTACAACACCCAATGTCCTTTTGCTCCATGAGAACCAGGAAAGAGATATATAAGTGATATTTCATAATATGGATTGTTATGCATAACCCTTTGCTAATATGAGGTTATCGAAGTGACCTAATAATACTTTGCAATGATGATTTTATGAATATTTGTGTTTGCGGCGCTTGTTTTATATTTTTCAGGTGACGTCGTAGAGATCTACAGCGGCCAGCAAGTCAAACGCCGAGGATGGCTTATCTTAAAGTAGGGGGGAAAGCAGTGTCCCACTCCGTGTTGCAAGTGGGCCCCTTAAATCTCATGTATGTCGACTTATGCCATTGTATTTTCAATGTATTAAGCTGCAAATTCCCTACAACAGGCTGGAAATTGCATTATATCCATTCACTCCTAGGTGGTGCTGGCACTACATATATATATATATATATATATATATATATACCTTACAGTGTGTCAGTTCTGTGTAGATGGAAGGAAGTTAGCTCAGGACTAAGGAGAGAGGTAGTGATGTAGAGGAGCATAAGAAGCAAAGTCCAATATGTATCTGCTATCTTAGCCCCTTGGCCCTGGCCAAGCAGAGGGAGTAGTGAAAACATCCTTACAGCTAATGTCACGCTTCGGTGTGGGAGGGAAACACCACACCGAGCATAGGAGAGAAGGGGGGAACAGGGAATCAGGCCTGAGAACTAGGGAAGGAAAATGGACACCTAGTGAAAACCCTACCCAAAATCCTGACTGACTACCAGTATGAACAGACACCAAAAGTAGGTGAGTACGTACGCAGGAATACCTAGAGTCCTATCTAACCCTATAGGATCCTGGTACTAATGGCAGGGATGAGACTACCTGTTTCACCAAAAGGAAGCACGAACAGAAGTCTCCTACAGGCCTAATACAAACAATAGTGAAAAGCAACACACAGAACCAAAACAAAATACAAAAGGGAAAGGAAAGATAACTTTAAAAGAGCAATGGAAGCACCAGGAACTCAGCCGAGATTCAACCACAATCTATCCAAAGGTCCAAACAGAAGCTATAAACCGTACAGCATTGTGGGAGAAGAAACTCTAGAGAAGGTTAAATGACCCTAATAGCCACACCTGGGGAAAGGTGTGGCAAGCACAAGAAACAACACAGACCTCATTTGATCCAAATTGAAAACATGTCAGATCAAACCACGTGCTGCCAGTCTCACCGATCTACTGCCACCTGTCGTAGGAACGTCCGTGACAGTACCCCCCCCCTTCTACGGGTGACCTCTTGACACCCAGGACCGACCTTATTCAGGTGAGACCTGTGAAAATCTTTCACCAAAGACTGGTATTCACGTCAGATGCTGGTACACACATCCTCTCCTCTGGTCCATAACCCTTCCAGTGAACAAGATACTGAAGAGATCTATAGAGAACTCGAGAGTCAATTATCTTGGCAATCTGAAATTCCAAACTACCGTCCACCATGACAGGAGCGGGTGGCAAGGAAGATGGCTCCAAAGGTTTAACATACTATTAAAAACTAAGATTCATGAAACGCTTTACGAATTTTAAGGGCCTGAGGGAGTTCAAGATGAAAAGCTACAGGATTAATAATGGCAGTGTTATTATATGGACCAATAAATCTTGGACCCAACTTCCAAGAAGGTACCTTCAACCTAATGTTTCTTGTGGACAGCCACACAGAATCACCCACTCTTAGGTCTGGACCTTTCATACGTTTACTGTCAGCCACACGCTTATACTTGCTGCCCATTAAAGTTATCTTGAATTTTCTGCCATATAGATGACAATGATGACGAAAAACTTTCCTCCTTAGGGATACCAGAAGTATCTGAACAAGAAAATGTGCCAAACTGTGGGTGAAACGCATATGCCCCAAAAAAACTGTGACTTCCCAGTGGATTACTGTCTACGATTATTTATGGCAAACTCTGCCAAAGACAAAAACGAAACCCACTCCTCCTGGTTCTCAGAGACAAAACATCTCAAGTAAGTCTCCAGACTCTGATTAGTGCGCTCCGTCTGTCTGTTCGACTGAGGATGAAAAGCCAAAGAAACAGGACAGTTGTACCCCCAGTCGAGTACAGAGCGCTTTCCAGAATCTGGAAACGATCCGAGACCACGTCAGAGGGAATACAATGGAGTTTCACAATGTTGTCAACAAATACTGGTGCAAGTATTTTAGTATTAGGTAGGCCCCGCAACTCTATAAAGTGCACCATTTCACTAAAGGGATCAACTACCACCAGAATAACTGTCTTTACTGAAGAATTAGGAAGATCAGTGATAAAATCCATGGATAACTGAATCCATGGTCTGGACGGGATGGTCAACGGAAGTAGAGATCCGGAAGGCCGAGTATGTGTCACCTTAGCGTGTGCACAGGTACTACAGGCTGACACATAGTCCTCAACACAGTTACGTAACCCCGGCCACCAGAATCTACGAGAGAGGTCAGCAGTGGAGCTGCTCCCAGGGTGTCCCGTAAGAACCGTACAGTGATGTTCTTCAAACACCTTGTGACGCAATTCCGATGGCATAAACAGTTTCCCAGAGGAACAAGAATCCGGTGCATCTCCCTGGGCCTCTAACACCTTCACCTCTAGGTCAGGATATAAAGCAGATATCACCACCCCTTCCGACAGTATAGGACTCGGGTTTTCAAAATCACCACCTCCAGGAAAACTATGTGACAAGGCATCTGTCTTGATGTTCTTAACCCCAGGACGATAGGTTACAGTGAAATTGAATCTGGTGAAAAACAAAGACCATCTGGATGCCTCGGGTTCAGTCACTTAGCTGACTCCAGGTAACCCAGGTTTTTGTGATCTGGGAACACCGTGATTGGATGAATCATCCCTTCCAACCAATGACACCATTCCTCAAAAGCCAACCTTATGGCCAGTAACTCTCTGTTCCACACATCATAATTTCTCTCTGCGGAAGAGAGGTTTTTTTAGAGAAAAATGCACATGGACGCCATTTACCAGGTGACGGGCCCTGCGATAAAACTGCTCCTACCTCCACCTTGGACGCGTCCACTTCTACAATGAAAGGTTGTGATACATCTGGCTGCACCAATATAAGGGCGGAAGAAAAGCATTCCTATATTGCAGAACAGGCTGACAACGCCGAATCAGACCACACTGAAACATCCGTCCCTTTCTTAGTCATGTCAGTTAAGGGTTTTACTATTGTCGAATAGTTCTTAATACATTTTCGGTAATAGTTGGTGAACCACAAAAACCGCATAAGAGCCCTCAGATTTTCCCATTCCAATACAGCATGGACTTTCTCTGGATCCATTCGAAAACCTGAAGATCCCAGCAGGTAGCCCAAACACTGCACCTCGTGTACAGCAAAAACACACTTTCTAATTATGTGTACAATTTATTATCTCTTAGGATTTGTAACACCTATCTAACGTGAACCTGATGTATTTCCACGTCTGGAGAATAAATTAGAATGCGCTCCAAATACATGACTACAAACCTCCCCACAAGGTGATGAAAAATGTAATTCACAAAATGCTGGAAAACCGCAGGAGCATTGGTCAACCCAAAAGGCATGACCAGGTTCTCAAAGTGCCCCTATGACCAGGTTCTCAAAGTGCCCCTCAAGAGTATTAAAAGCCATCTTCCATTCAATCATATTCACGATGCGGAGGTAAATCATGGTATCTACTCTCAGAAAATACATCTGCGAAATCAGATATAAAAGAGGGTAATGTCTTGGTAGTTAAAACAAAAAAAGATGTATTCAGACAATTGTCAATGCAATAATCACCCCAATCCAAATTCTGTCTAGCTTGCCAATCGATGGTTGGATTGTGTTTGCTTAACCACGGTAAACCCAGAACCACCGGAGCAGGGAGACCCTCCGACATAAAACACGAGATAAATTCTTGATAAAAGTTACCCACTCTTAGGCCTCTTGCACACGACCACGTGTCCCCCGTGGCCATATTGCGGCCTGCATACGAGGGGTCCAGAATACATGGGACACAGGCCTTGTGCATTCCGCATCACGGATGCGGACAAATTCACTTCAATGGTTCCGCAAATCAGAAGATGCGGTGCGGAAAGGAACGGAACCATGGAATGGCAGCACCACTGAGTGCTTTCGTGGGGTTCCGTTCCGTGCTTCCGTTCCGCACAAAGATAGAACTTGTCCTATGTTTTTGCAGAACGGACTGATCGCGGAACCCATTTATTTTGCGGTCCACAGAACGTGCAGCACCAGTTCGTGTGCAAGAGGCTATCCTTAATCTGATATCATGCACCACTGAAATGTTTTTTTGTAATGACAACCCGTGCATACGGACGAACTGAGCATTAATCAGGTTCACCCCAGTCCCGTTGTCATTAAACACCTCAACCCCCACAGTTTTTGACTCTAGCACCCCCTCAGCAGTCAGGAGAAATCGGGTACTACCAGTCAAGGACAAGTGCACATTTTCTGACTCTCCTCTCACCCCTCCAAGAGTCAGATGCTAGCAGAAGATCCTTTAGATTACAAGGTGGGGCTTCCATGATACAGGCTTATTTTATTATCTTCATTCGACAGATTCTCAATCTGATTGAGATCTGGGGAATGTGAAGCCATCACCACATTAAACTCTTAGTCATGTTCTTAAAACTATTACTGATCAATTTCTGCTGAAATATGCCAGTTATATGGAGGGGATACTTGTCTGTACATTGTTTGGGAAGGTAGTACCAGTCAAATCCAATTGAATGCCAACACGCAAGGTATCCCTTCAGAATGTAGCCCAGAGCATCACACTGCCACTGCCGGCAAGGTTTCAGTCCCTAGTGCCAAATATTCTCCATGTAAGAATTCAAAAACACAAGGTTGTTGACATAATGTAAAAGAAACCATGATTTGTCAGAGCAGACCACCTTCTTTTATTATATCACAGGCCAGTTTTGATGCTTATGTGCCCATTGTAGACGATTTTAATGGTGGGTAGACAGTCTAACTTCAGCTCCTGTTTGGTGCTCATGATGGTAAGAGCAATCAGCTAAGGGCGTAAAAGGGGAAAAAAAATCAGCTACAAACCTTTAGAGTGGGTTGTGTCACTTCACCAAATGGCATATATCATGTAGAGAAAGTTAACTCAAGGCACTTACTAATGTATTATGATTAGAGTTGAGCTAATTGAATCCAATGAAGTGGAATTCGATCCAAATTTCTGAATAAATTTGATTCCACGTAAAGCCAAATTCCTTTGTGCTTCGTGGTAGTGAATGGATTTAACCTGAAATAGTGTAAAAAAACTATAAAATCATACCTCCTCCATTTGCTCAAAACGGGTCGGCCACCGCCATCTTGAATAAAGATCTCATTTGAAATCCAGCGCGTGGTGACGTGATACATCTTGCAACAAATCTTTAAGCAAGATGGCGGCGACCGGCCTGCCGTGAGCAAATGGAGGCGGCAAGTTTGATTTTATTTTTTTTCTGTTAATTTTACACAGTTTTTACTCTCAGATGCCACGATCAGCTCCCTGTCATTGCATCCGCTACTTACAAAGAAGTTATTCGTCATGAAGCAAATATTTTGTAAAATTCGGCAAAGCAGCCGAACAGAATTTTACAAAACTTCTCTCATCTCTAATTGTGATTCTCCATATTGCCTCCCTTGCTGGCTTGATAAGTTTTTCCATCAGATTATACACAGCTTATTACCATGGTTACAACCACCCTGCAATCCATTAGCGGTGGCCTCTCTGTTGGCCAACCAAGGGAGCACCCATAGGCAGCACCTCCCATCCCAGCCACCTCATATCTATGGCCGTAAAACCTGAAAATGAGCAGTGTATAATGCAACAGAAAATTAATCAAGCCAGCAAAGGAGGCAATATGAACAATCACAATAAATTAGTAAGTGCCTTAGAAAAAATTTGTCTGCATGATAAATGCCACTTGCTGAAGAGAGATGACCCCTTTAAGGATACATCCCAGAAGAGAGACTTGCTTGATTCTGCTCAGATTGATGGCCCATAAATTATAATAGAAATAATCTTAAATCACCATATAGAGAACAGATCTGCAACTTTCTAATAGAGTTTGGAGCAAATTTACTAAACCTGTAAGGCTTCATGCACACGGCCGTTCTTTGGATCCGCATCTGAGCCGCCGTTTTCACGGCTCAGATGCGGACCCATTCATATCAATGGGGCCGCAAAAGATGCGGACAGCACTCTGATTGCTGTCCGCATCCGTTGCGGACCGCAAAAAACGGAACAGTCGTGTGCATGAGGCCTAAATGGTATAAACTTAAACAGGCTGTGTATACCTGCACCACATTTATCACAGAGGCTCAGGCTGGATGGAAAATGTGTTGCATGGGAAATTTTGACTAGCTCTATACCAACTTTTGGATGGCTTACTTTATAGTTTTTTTGCACTGTTTTTCTGTAATTTTGCAGCTAAACATCACATCTTAGGCTGCACCTCCTTTTCTATGAAGCCACTCTCACTTCCTGTTCGACCATACCCTTTTGTTGGATTATGCACCAAAACTTTCTCTAGACATAGATATGCCAAAGTACCCAACTTTCTGGTGCATTTTATGCCAAAAACCTAGGTACACTCACATTTCTGTTGGTGTCACGAAGCAGCTGGTGTAAAGCCACTGTGCCACGTGTCCTACTTCCTCTAAGCGTCGTCTAGGTAAACCCCTTGTTCTTCACAGTACCCCTGATGGTGGGGATAGACTTTCCCGAGGGGAACATCAGGTTGCTACCTCTTGAGGAGCATTGGTACATGAGGCAGCTTGTCCAGGCGGACCAGGAGGTACCTGAGTAACCAGTACCAGAGGAACGGACGTAGTCAGCAGGCCAAGTCATAACCAGGAGCAACAGTGCAGGACCGAAGGATGAGGCAGAGGCGAAGTCAGACGGGCAATAGGTCAGGGCACGCGGCACAAGTACAGGTCAGGCAATCTGGGTTGGCAACAGGAGAGTAAAGAAAAGCAGGCAGGAATCAAACAGGTAGTCCAGAAACACAAGCATGGGTGAGGTACACAGTAACACAAGCAGAGATATCAGCAACCTAGAAGGACACAAGGAACTTGACGCTGAGGCATCTGGGAAGGGGCCTGAGCCACTTATATACATGCAGGAGGGCTAGGATTGGTCAGCAAGGTCACATGATCTAATCCATAAAGCACAGGAAGTGACGCGCGCCGGCCCTTAAGGAAGTGCTACAGGGAAGAAGCAGCAAGCATGCTGTGGCCAGGGCCAAGGAAACTGGAGCGGATCCCAGAACAAACAGTACCTGTAAGGACAGAGCAGCGGTGAATAAGAAGCACTAACAGCAGATCATCACTAAACACGATGCCCGAGACCGCGGCGGTAAGCAGCCACTATTTCAGTTGTTCTATAAAAAGTGCATTTCTTTTATGACCCCCAGAAAAGCAATTTTAATCTTGGAATTATGGAGACTGTATATGATAGGGTTGATCATGGGAGTGATAGTTGTATAGACCACAGCAAAAGATAAATCTAAAACATCAGAATAAGTTGGTATTAGATAATCTATTAAGCTTGTCCCATAGAAAATAGAAATGACAGTGATGTGGGCTGAGCAGGTGGAGAAGGCCTTACTTCTGCTTTCTCTTGACTTTATCTTGAAGATGGCAAAGAAAATGTTAACGTAAGAAATAAAAGTGTACATCAATGGAACAAACATGAATGAGAAAAATTCCATGGCAATTATTATGAGTAAAAGTTCTGTGCCAATGCACGTGGTCTTTGTTACTGACTTAAAATCACAGAAGAACTGATGGACGAGGTTGGAGTGACAGGAGGACATGTACAAAATTGAGGTAACATACATTAAGGTGTTTAAGAACGAGGCTGTCCAAATCCCCATAGTTATCAGGATACAATTTCTCCGACTCAGGATCCGATGATAATGTAAGGGGAGGCAGATAGCGACATATCGATCATAAGCCATAATGAAGAAAAGAATATCCTCTGCATTTATCACTGTTCCAAAAAAATAGAACTGAATAAAACATTGTGAGAAGGAGACAAAGTGATTTCCGGACAATAAGATGTGCAGTAATTTAGGAACCGTGACCGATGTAAATAATATGTCTAAAATAGACAAATTACAGATAAAGAGATACATTGGTTCATGTAACTGAACTTCCCGACATATGACTGTGATAATGGAGGAATTGATAAGGACTCCGACCAGATATATCAAGAAGAAGAAAGTGATAATGAGCGGTTTATTCCGTGTCTCTCCAGAAAATGGCAACATATAAAAATATTGAACAGACGTCTCATTCTTCACTATTGTTTCCTTAGCAAAAACACAAAAAAATGCATTATACATTATTGATATATATCCTCCATACATGTTGTTAAAATGGGTCTGTAGGTTCCCCCACAAACACCTCCCCCCCGGCCTGTGATGTTAGAGGAGGCCAGTGAGTATGGTAATGACTAGCGATGAGCGGGAGGTGCCATATTCGATATCGCGATATTTTACAAATGTTCGATTGAATATTCGTCTTATATTCTTCGAAATCGAATATTTTTCATTATTCTATTTATCATGAAAAATATGCGATTTAATTATTCACGTATTTAGATTTTTTAACTGTATAAGGCAACTTTCCTATTGGTTGGCTAGGGCTATTGGCTATGTGTATTTTACGAATATTCGCTATATTTCTATATATACCTGTTTTAGAATATGCCGAATATTCAAAAAAACTTAAGTTATAGCAATATAGTGAATATTCGTAAAATACACATATAGACTGCAATTTAGCTAATATAGTGCTATAATCTTTTTTTTTATAGTCAAATTTTTTGGTTCTCTTCTGAACTCCAGATTTGGAAAAAATGTACACTATTGAAAAAAAATACTATAGCACTATATTAGCTAAATTGCAGTCTATATGTGTATTTTAAGAATATTCGCTATATAGCTATAACTTTGTTTTTAAGAATATAATAAATATTCTAAAAAACAAAGTTATAGCAATATAGCGAATATATTCGTTATTTAGAATAGTCGTCTTGTTTTTTTTTTTCAATCTGTACTGTTATTTCACTTTGGCATACTCCTCCCCGACAAACGTCCCCGTCACCATGGGAACGCCTGTGGGTTAGAATATACCATCGGATCTAAATTTTCACGATCTCAGGGAAAACTCAGATCCGATGGTATTTTCTAACCCACAGGGGTGACGGGGACGCTTGTCGGGGAGGAGTATGCCAACAACTTTACAGATTGGGAAAAAAAAGGTGAATATTCTAAATAACGAATATATTACCTATATTGCTATATATTCGTGTTTTAGAATATTTGTCATTATTTTTCAATATGAAAACATGATTCCTCCCTGCTTAAGTTGCTTGTGGGCCAATGACTCATTGACCCACAATAAAGAAGCAGGAAGGAATCATGTTTTCAGATGTTAAAAAATGACGAATATTCGATATAGCTAATATATAGCACTATATTAAAAATATTCGCGAATTAGCGAAGTTGCGATATTCGCGATTAATATTCGCTATTCGAATATTCGCACTCAACACTAGTAATTACCTTTTACAACAGTTTTTACGAACTCTGCTACCCATCAGGCTTGCCTCAAAATCTTTGTATTAAAACATGCATGCCTCCTAGCAACTTCATATTACCTCCTTCCACTCCATCCAAATGTCCCACGTACATGTATACCAAACATGGCGGAGGTAATGGCAGGATGACTGGAGTCATTGTCGGGTGGTAATAATTCAATTAAGAATTATTAATTATGGTCATAAAAATAATTAACCATACAAAATAAAATTTATTAAAAATTTGTCATAAATTCTTAAAATCATGACCTGGTGAATTGTAGACAAGCTAATTGATACAATTCACATCTGAGTCTGACTATTTCCTCAGATAAATAAGTTCTTTTTGACGTGAGATGACGTTAATGATAAAACATGTAGTTTTGCATTATACAATAATACACAGGTTTATAAAAATATGCTGATTTATTGGTTACAAGATTATAAACATATATAAGTAAATAAACACAATGATACATGCAAATGAATATATATAGCATTAATATAAAGCATTACAAGCTTAACAATACATGTGAATGGAAATAACTTGTCACATTATAACCAAGCTATTATTAGGTTAGGATATCAAAATATAAACATAAGTTATATACATCACTTCTGTTCAGAGAAAGCCTCATGATATCAGGACGGGCATGTCTAATCCTAGACATCAATATGGAATGCTAAATACATTCTGCCCCCTTCTAACCAACTACACATCACATGACTTCAGGCATGGGCAAATCCAATCAAGGATACAACTTAGAAGAGATAACTGTATCCTTCCGCCCCATCCTGGACTATTTTCATACATATAACTTTGGTAAGACTATTAAGACAAATAACAGGGATATAGGATCTTTGCTAGACCATATCTTAAATGGGAAGGACTTGAAATAAGTCTTTCCTGTGGGAATCCATCACTTAGCTTGGCGAAGAATGTTCTATCAATATATATATATATATCTAAGCAATTATTTAATGCTTTGCTAGATTATGAGTCTTGATTCTTCTGCAGGTAGAATGAAGTCTCACAATATCCTAAGATTACATCTCAAAATGGAGATGATTCATTTATTTATTTATTCACCAATCTAGATGGTATAATTTCACCCACACTATCAAATTAGTCTTAATAAAATGAAATATCATTTTCTGTGTCTCTTACCAAGTCCTAGTAGAAATCTCACTTCTGCTCCTAGGAAAGCTGGGTGGTCCATCATAGCACATCTCACCATGGCTTTCATCTTGATAGACCCCTCTAAAGAGCTTAACTTCTCTTTCCTCTCTTTCTTGTGTGTGTTGTGTCTCCCCCCTGTGTATGGTTTATGATCACAAACTTATCAGTTAGACACACCTTCCTAGTTTGTAACTTTCCAATCATTGTCGGATGGGTGTGACTATTGATAAGAAATTACATCATAACCTTACCCAGAATGCACTTTTGCTACTCCTGTAATGTCACCTACTCATACCTAGGTGGCACTGCTGTGTAAGCTATTTACATCACAGTATAAAGGGTTAACTTCTGTAAGTCTGAATAAAGGTATAATATACATTTTGACCTTAAATGCTTTAATTCAAAGCTATAGGGATTAATTCTGACACTTGTAGCAATTAGAGACAGACCTCTAGGCGTCTCTCTGAATGTTTCTCACACTGTTTGTTTATGGATCATAAATAACTTGAATCTCCTTGTTTTCTCACAGAGAAAACAGTATCTCATGTTACACCAAAGAGGTGAATAATTGTTACAAAACACACATCTTCACAGACACTCTTTTAGAGACAAAGATTCTCCTAATGAGAAATATATATAATATACTGGATACATGTTGTCTTCATCACATATAACAGTATTATATATATTATATGTTCTACTGATTGTCTTATGCTAAGTACTAAGGCTCATTAAATGAATACATACATATTATATATTTTGCTTTAATAATAAATGCCTAATTGTATAGGTAATTATCACCAGCTGCATAGAGCTTATCTTTATATCTTGTCATAAATTTAAGAGTAGACAAGGAGTATTCTTCTCAGACTGGTACATTCATGAGAAGAATAACACTAAAAAGTAGAAACCTTCGTGTGACCTTACTTTGGCCTTCTCAAGACATACAAAATTGTAACTATAGTCGAGCATGGCTCTTAAAGGCAATGCACATTCATCTTGACTAGAATGAATTGGATATCAATGCATTTACCTATGAAAAGGCACAACATCATCTAATTGCTCCCTGTTAATGACCTGGGATCAATTTGATTTTG
Organism: Bufo gargarizans; assembly: GCF_014858855.1. Classification (NCBI taxonomy): domain Eukaryota; kingdom Metazoa; phylum Chordata; class Amphibia; order Anura; family Bufonidae; genus Bufo; species Bufo gargarizans. The sequence continues at coordinate 187,220,414 of NC_058087.1, read as the reverse complement.
ATACCATAGACGCATATACATGGCCTGAGTTCTCAGGAGGAAGCACATGGACCAAGTATGGACTAGGCCACATATTTATTTGATATATATCACAAGATATATGCTAGCCTTTTCCTAACTCCTCTAACAGTTCTGGTATGTGTGAGTTTTGTGTATGACCCTCACACTATCTTCAAGTTTTATGATAGGGGTCTGGTCTCTGTGAAGTGGTTCCATCTTACTTACTTTCTGGCTACAATCTCCTGACCTGACATTGGGAAAGGAACATGGACGAGGTTCTGAGCCAATACTGGAATGTAAAAAGAGGCATTGCCTACTCCAAAGAATAATTTTTATATCTGGATCTCTCTATCAACACAATATATATAGAACAAAAGACAGCAGCACTAGTCAGAAATGATGTGGGTGCAATCCCTCTAGGCTGTAGGTTGTGGAGCCTATGTATTGAAAGGTACAAGATGAGACAGCACTCGATGTAAATGAAAAAGGTGGTGGACCACTTTTATTCACCCAAATCGCATCATTTTAGTCCAACACAATGAGGCCTTACTCAAGCAATGTGACATGTGCATAGACAAAGTACATATAGGGTAACAGGCATAATGAATCAATCAAATAATGTAATCAACAATAAGTGAGTTAAAAATATCACATCTCAAAGATATCACAGTTAGCAAGGGCCTCACTATAATGAATATTCATATATGTGAAAAATGAAGAAAATGTATTAATGTGTGTAGATAATATGTATCAACTAAGTGTACTTCATATCTAAATGTGTCAATAAAATAACCATCAACCCTCATGTCGATGTAATGGTGCATGAAAACTTACAGGATCATCATTGTGGACGCGTGTGTCTCATGGGTGAAATTAGTAAGAAGACAGCGCATACTCCAGAACTAGCGTAAACGCTAGGGAGCCAGGGAAAACACCCGGCGATGAAGTGATTCGATGGGAGACGTGCTTACGAGCATACATGAATGTGCGCATGCGCACACTGAGTCCCGACTCCTAAGTATACCAAGCACGGGACTAGCTATGTGCGCATGTGTGGGTCAGCACACGCGCATAATATGCCAGCACTGCAAATCTGTCCATGGCCAGAATCTGAAAAGCTAAATTTCTATACATGCACAAAGAACAAAAATGACCAAACATGAAGTAGAGACACATTGAGGTAACGTCTACTGCAATAAATAATCATAAATGAATAGATAATCAAATAAACGAAATAGATCCAAAAACATATAAGAGATATGGAGTGCACTAGTATTCTATATAGACTGTAATCATTACAGAACATAAGTAAAGTCCCAACGGTAGATAGGACTGCTTAAGACCAATAGTAATAATAATAAATTGGAGAATAAAATCAATAAAATCCAGACACAACTTATCTGTGATAGCCACAATGGCCAACCAAACCCACTGTAGAAAAAAACAAAACACTCATTTGTGATGAATGGGAGCTGCCAACCGAGACGTCGCCAGAAGGTCACAAAAACACAAATTTGACAAAATGAATTATGAATTTGCTCATCTTTAAAGCGCTCCCATGCCAATGGTTTGGGGACACTTACTTATGGGCAGATACACACAGGTCAAGATCAATTTTATTTGAAAACTGACAGTAATAAGTTTAGAAAGAAATTAATACCCATGTGTAGAAATACGCCAAAATATATGAAATTTGATAAGGAGTACCCAAAATGCAATACAAATTTAGATAAAACCTGTCAGGAGTATGTATGGATTGCCTATGGGAAGACTACTAATAAATAGGAATTATGGATTACTACTATAGTCTATATAGTCTATGAGATGTTGGTGAGGTACAGTGGCGGAGGTGGTCCTGGCACAGCTGATCCTATGCTGCACAGGTCTCTCTTTGGCTGCAACAATATCAGCTTTTTCAACATAATGTACTTCTTTTGTGCTTATTTTAATGTTTTACTGGATTTAGGAGACAAAAAATGAAGATGTTTAATATTAGCTCGGACATGTGTGACCAATGGAAAGAGCTGGAGATCACTACACTCTTGCTAGTAAAACCACCTTACAAAAAGGTTGAGAGCTAATCTATACAATGACAACTGTATGTAGACTTAAAAATTCTGACAATCAGTAGAAAAAGAAACATGGGTCGCACATCCATATGCATTTACCATGTATAAGAGGCATTTTGTATATGTTTCGATCAAAATACATACACTACGTGCAGAATTATTAGGCAAATGAGTATTTTGACCACATCATCCTCTTTATGCATGTTGTCTTACTCCAAGCTGTATAGGCTCGAAAGCCTACTACCAATTAAGCATATTAGGTGATGTGCATCTCTGTAATGAGAAGGGGTGTGGTCTAATGACATCAACACCCTATATCAGGTGTGCATAATTATTAGGCAACTTCCTTTCCTTTGGCAAAATGGGTCAAAAGAAGGACTTGACAGGCTCAGAAAAGTCAAAAATAGTGAGATATCTTGCAGAGGGATGCAGCACTCTTAAAATTGCAAAGCTTCTGAAGCGTGATCATCGAACAATCAAGCGTTTCATTCAAAATAGTCAACAGGGTCGCAAGAAGCGTGTGGAAAAACCAAGGCGCAAAATAACTGCCCATGAACTGAGAAAAGTCAAGCGTGCAGCTGCCAAGATGCCACTTGCCACCAGTTTGGCCATATTTCAGAGCTGCAACATCACTGGAGTGCCCAAAAGCACAAGGTGTGCAATACTCAGAGACATGGCCAAGGTAAGAAAGGCTGAAAGACGACCACCACTGAACAAGACACACAAGCTGAAACGTCAAGACTGGGCCAAGAAATATCTCAAGACTGATTTTTCTAAGGTTTTATGAACTGATGAAATGAGAGTGAGTCTTGATGGGCCAGATGGCTGGATTGGTAAAGGGCAGAGAGCTCCAGTCCGAGAGCAAGGTGGAGGTGGAGTACTGGTTTGGGCTGGTATCATCAAAGATGAGCTTGTGGGGCCTTTTTGGGTTGAGGATGGAGTCAAGCTCAACTCCCAGTCCTACTGCCAGTTTCTGGAAAACACCTTCTTCAAGCAGTGGTACAGGAAGAAGTCTGCAAGGTAAGAAAAACATGATTTTCATGCAGGACAATGCTCCATCACACGCGTCCAAGTACTCCACAACGTGGCTGGCAAGAAAGGGTATAAAAGAAGAAAATCTAATGACATGGCCTCCTTGTTCACCTGATCTGAACCCCATTGTGAACCTGTGGTCCATCATCAAATGTGAGATTTACAAGGAGGGAAAACAGTACACCTCTCTAAACAGTGTCTGGGAGGCTGTGGTTGCTGCTGCACGCAATGTTGATGGTGAACAGATCAAAACACTGACAGAATCCATGGATGGCAGGCTTTTGAGTGTCCTTGCAAAGAAAGGTGGCTATATTGGTCACTGATTTGTTTTTGTTTTGTTTTTGAATGTCAGAAATGTATATTTGTGAATGTTGAGATGTTATATTGGTTTCACTGGTAAAAATAAATAATTGAAATGGGTATATATTTGTTTTTTGTTAAGTTGCCTAATAATTATGTACAGTAATAGTCACCTGCACACACAGATATCCCCCTAAAATAGCTAAAACTAAAAACAAACTAAAAACTACTTCCATAAATATTCAGCTTTGATATTAATGAGTTTTTTGGGTTCATTGAGAACATGGTTGTTGTTCAATAATAAAATTAATCCTCAAAAATACAACTTGCCTAATAATTCTGCACTCCCTGTAAGACCACGCAGTACGTCAAGTTGTACTCATTTAAGTGGATCCCTACTCTACTTTGGCACACTGTCACTTATTGACCACTGCTGGTGCAACACAGCATCTAGGTTCTGTGAGACCCCACAGAGGTAATCCACCCTGGCACTTCTAAATTCTGATTAAAACATTTATGTTGCTAAAAAATAAGGAGGAGAATTTCATTCTAATGGTTTGAGCAATCAAATCAAATATTAGGAATATGAAATGTCAGTGAGTTGTGCATGCCTTTGAATCCTGCAAATACGGTAAAACTAAAATGTATGTTTAGAATGAATTAGAAACTAAATTAAGCAGATTTTTTTCATAATCTTATATTCAAATAAATTACTAAAACAACAGATTTAATCCAGGTCAGTAAACCAATAGTCTGTTGACCTCAAACCAGAGGTTACATATTGATGACCTACCTACTGGATAGGGGGTCCAGGGAGTCTTTGTGACAATAGGACATCAATATGAACATCCTTTCAATGTAATTTATAATATGAACTGCTCTTATATTAATGTTTTTCTGACTTACCATTAGAGAAACACAAGGCTGGTGGCATCTTATGTAAACATCTTCCCTGGATTGTGTAAGATCTGCGCAGAACATTTATATCATACTGGGAAAGTCACAGCCTGGTAATTATCAATGTAAATTGACCCCAGAGGAAACATTCTAATTTTTGTGATGAATATCTCATGGGTTTTGATATGATTTATTAAGCTTTTGTTTGCATAAATAAAATTAATAAAAAAAATGAATTGTAGATTTAAGCCATTTTCCATTTAGTTTTTATAATACTTCCTGGAGCCATAACTTTTTTAACATTTTCAGTTCACATATTGTAGCCATATGAGGGCTTATTTTTTGCATAACAAGTTCTACTTTCTTATGACACCATTTAATATTGTGTACAATGTATTGGGAACGAATTCCAAATGGGATGAAATTGGGGGAAAAAATTCAATTTTCCAAAATTTTATGGGTTTTGTTTTTATGGCATTCTTAAGGTGGTAATATTAACCTGCTACTTTATTCCTCTGGTTCAGTATGATTATGTTAATTCCACATTGATATAGTTTTTCTTGTGTTTTAATACTTTAACCACTTCCACACTGGGCCATTTACCCCCTTCCTGACCAGGCCTAATTTTGCTAATCTGACATGTACCACTATATGTGGTAATAACTTTGGAACGCTTTTACTTATCCAAGCCATTCTGAGAATGTTTTCTCGTGACACATTGTACTTCATGATAGTCATAAATTTGAGTCAATATATTTCACCTTTATTGATGAAAAAATTCCAAATTTAACAAAAAGTTTGAAAAATTAGCAATTTTCAAAAATTCTATTTCTCTGCTTTTAAAAGAGAAAGTGATACCTCATAAAAAATTTATAACTTAACATTCCCCATATGTCTACTTTATGTTGGCATCATTTTGTAAATGTAATTGTATTTTTTTAGGACTCTAATAGCTTAAAATTTTAGAAGCAATTCTCACAATTTTCAAGAAAAATTCCAAAACCTACTTTTTAAGGACCAGTTCAGTTCTGAAGTCACTTTGTGGGCCTTACATAATACAGGGTGGGCCATTTATATGGATACACCTTAATAAAATGGGAATGGTTGGTGATATTAACTTCCTGTTTGTGGCACATTAGTATATGTGAGGGGGGAAACTTTTCAAGATGGGTGGTGACCATGGTGGCCATTTTTAAGTCGGCCATTTTGAATCCAACTTTTGTTTTTTCAATAGGAAGAGGGTCATGTGACACATTAAACTTGTTCGGAATTTCACAAGAAAAACAATGGTGTGCTTGGTTTTAATGTAACTTTATTCTTTCATGAGTTATTTACATGTTTCTGACCACTTATAAAATGTGTTTAATGTGCTGCCCATTGTGTTGGATTGTCAATGCAACCCTCTTCTCCCACTCTTCACACACTGATAGCAACACCGCAGGAGAAATGCTAGCACAAGCTTCCAGTATCCGTAGTTTCAGGTGCTGCACATCTCGTATCTTCCCAGCATAGACAATTGCCTTCAGATGATCCCAAAAATAAAAGTTGCTATCAGTGTGTGAAGAGAGGGAGAAGAGGGTTGCATTGACAATCCAACACAATGGGCAGCATATTGAACACATTTTATAAGTGGTCAGAAACTTGTAAATAACTCATGAAAGAATAATGTTACTTTTAAAACCGAGCACATCATTGTTTTTCTTGTGAAATTCCCAATAAGTTTGATGTGTCACATGACCCTCTTCCTATTGAAAAAACAAAAGTTGGATTCAAAATGGCCGACTTCAAAATGGCCGCCATGATCACCACCCATCTTGAAAAGTTTTCCCCCTCACATATACCAATGTGCCACAGACAGGAAGTTAATATCACCAACCATTCCCATTTTATTAAGGTGTATCCATATAAATGGCCTGGCCCACACTGTAGAACCAACCCATAAATGACCCCATTTTAGAAATGACACCCCTCAAAATATTCAAAACTGGTTTTAGAAATGTTGTTAACCCTTTAGATATTCCACAGGAATTAAAGAAAAATAGAGATAAAATTTCAAAATTGCACTTTTTTTTGCAGACTTTCCATTTTAATAAATTTTTGTCCTGGAACACATTAAGGATTAACAACAACAAACCTCATTATTTATTGCCTTGATTCTGCAGTTTTCAGAAACACACCATATATGGTTGTATACCGCTGTTTGGGCACACAACAGGGCACCAAAGGCAAGGAGCACCATATGGTTTTTGGAGGGCAGATTTTTCTGGAATGGTCTCTGGGCACCATGTTGCATTTGAAGAGGCCTTGAGGTAACCCCACAGTGAAAACCCCAAAAAGTGACCACATTTTGTAAACTACAGCTCCCAAGGAATTTTTAAGGGGTGTCATAGAATTTTTAATACTTGGGTGTGAAAATGAAAAATAAAATTTTTATGTGAAACTTTTTTTTTTTTTTAAACACTTTATATTTAAAAAAAAAATTATTTTACACTTTGTCATACAAGACCTTTGGGGACATTTAGCTTATTTTTTTTTTTTCACTATTGTTTCCTCCGTTAACTGGGCCTGACATAGTAGCCCCAGTTACAGTGGAAATACACCCCCAAGAGAGGCAGCACAGCATAAAACTGTGCTGTACAGCCTCAGTGCAGGGCTGATCGAAGTCTATAACTTTGATGTCAGCCAGTGGCAGCGCATGCGTGACACCTGCCATTTGCTCAAGCCCTTTGAGGAGATCACGTTATTTGTCAGTCGCCAGGACTACGGGATGAACTATGTTATTCCCCTGCTTCATGTCCTGGAACAGATGCTGCTAAACTTGGCTGGTCAGGGAACTGGAGACGTGGCGCCTAGATCTCACGGCCACATGAGCCCTGTGGGGGCTGAACTGAAGGAGGAAGGCATAAATACACAAGCAATGTGTAGCCAAATGAGTCACTGATGAGCAGCTTTCTTCACCTGCCTAGTGAAGAAACTACTCACCAGCAGCAACATCTAGACCTGGAGCAGAACTTGAACAAGCAGGTGGTGGCATACTTGGAGTGCACCCTGCCAGCCGTCATTGAAGATCCGCTGGACTACTGGGCAGCCAAACTGGATTTGTGGCCACAACTGGCCGAGTTTGCCCTGGAAAAGCTGTTCTGCCCGGCCAGTAGTGTGGCATCAGAGCGGGTGTTTAGTGTGGTGGGGGCCATAGTTACCCCAAGAAGAACTCGCCTTTCCACCCAAAATGTGGAGAGACTGACCTTTGTCAAGATGAATCAGGCTTCGATCGGCCAGGATTTCCTCCCACCAATTCCTGATGTGAGACTAGATCATCCATGGTGCCACACCAACACTTCGACAAAAGAGACCCATTTGTTCTGGCTACAGGACTCATCTACTATTCAGATGCTGCCACCTGCCTGATGGCACACATCTGATGCTAAGTGTTCCTTCTTTCACCCAACATATTCAGAGGGTACTGGTATTGCCATCCACCCCCACACTATGTCACCTTGCCACTCAGTGGCCTCCTCATGCTGCTGCCACCTCCACACTATGTCACCTTGCCACTCTGTGGCCTCCTGATACTGCTGCCACCTCCGCACTATATCACCTTACCACTCTGTGTTCTCTTCATGCTGCTAGCACCTCCAGATTCTGTCATTGTGCCACTCTGCAGCCTCTTGATGCTACCGCCACCTCCAGACTCTGTCATTGTGCTGCTCTGTGGTCTCCTCATACTGCTGCTACCTCCAGGTTCTGTAATTGTTCCGCTCTGTGGTCTCCTCATGCTGCTGCCACATCCACACTCTATCATTGTGCCACTCTGTCTTCTCTTCATGCTGCTGCCACATCCAGACTCTGTCATTGTGCCTCTGTGGTCTCCTCATACTGCTGCCAAATGCAGACTCTGTCATTGTGCCACTCTGCGGCCTCCTGATGCAGCTGCCACCTCCAGACTGTCATTGTGCCTCTGTGTGGTCTCCTGATGCTGCTGCCACATCCAGACTCTGTCATTGTGCCAATCTGTGGTCTCCTGATGCTGCTGCCACAACCAGACTCTGTCATTGTGCCGCTCTCTGGTCTCCTAATGCTGCTGTTACCTCCAGACTGTGTCATTGTTCCACTCTGCGGCCTCCCCATGCTGCTTCCACCTCACCACTATGTCATAGGGCCATTCTGTGGACTTCCCATGCTGTTCCCGCCCTCCCCACTTCATGACTGGGCCACTAGTTTGCCTTTCGGCCTGGCTGACATCATCATTTATTTGACCCTTTTTCTGATCTGTCAGAAGGAAGGAAAAATGAGATGCACAACAGATCCTGTCTATGTTGCAGCTGTAAGGCCTGTATGGTCCCATCAGAATTCTCTTGTGATTTGGTAGCCAAAAGCAGGACTGGGTACAACACACAGAAGACATGCAAATATTCCACTCACTTGTCATCTCTGTTTTGGATCCACTCCTGTTTTTTCTGGCATTAGCAGTACTGATGGATTATTGACCAAATGCTGACTGAGTAAAGGTGGATGCTCCACAGACAGGATCCGTTTTTTATGGGTTATTGTTTTGACGGATCAGAGGAAAGGCAAAATAATCTGTGAAGTCAACACAAACTTACTGCTGACATCCTCTCCACTTTGTCGGGGGGCTCTACGTTTAATAGAACAGGGTCTGTAGACATCATTGTGGAATCAGCTGATGAGGGTGTAAAAGGAGTGCGCTTCTTCTTGGCGCTAACTTTGACCAGTAAGGCTGAGTTCATACCCCATGACTGCCCAATAAGTAAAGTGTGTAGTGATTCCAAGATCGACGCCTGTCATCTGCATGTCATACAGACTCACAGTATTATTTCACTAGCAAAGCAGACTCCCTATGAGTGTTACTGCAAGGCACAGTGTTCTACACCACTAAAAAGGCTCTCTGCACCCAGGAAATAGCCCTTTTTTAACGCAATTCATCGCAAATATATTTGGACCGAACAAAATTGTTAAAAAAAATTTCGGCAAACCAGCGAATCGAATTTTTGAAAAATTCGCTCATCTTTAGTTACATCTTTTATATCATAAGAGCAAAAAGAGGCATTTAGTCCATAGCTACAGTACACCAACCCTTCCCCCCCTAAGGTTATAGACACAAACTTGAAAAATAAAACATCTTTTAACTACATGCTTATCTTTGCACGGCATGGCTGGTACAGGTAAAATACAAGTATAAAAAAATTTTTACTTTTAAAAATACCTTTATTTATAATCAAGCGGGTATAGGTATGTAAATACCAACAGTAGTATACTACAGTTACCAAGATTTTTACATAGGGGAGTAGTGGCCCCCAACAAAAAAAACATTCATGGTGACGGGATAGACACACAAGGTTTAGGTAGATGGATATGGGTATAGTCCCCAAGGGCAGGGCAGAATAACTTACCCTACAGGCCCTGAAGACTGCTGAGCCCAGGGCGACCCCCTGGTGGTGGAGGTTCCCTGTCCCCCAAACCTAGTGCTATCCGGTCCCTAGTAAACCCTAATCAGGGAGAAAGATAATAACAGTAAGGTAGAGGGTGGTTGGTTGTCCTATGGAGTGGACATCACCACCTCTCTCTAAACCAACACGAAAGCCCCGACGCGTTTCGCCTAACGCTTGTCAGGCTCATCAGGGGGTAAATAAATCAGGGTAGATATACAGAAATGATAGAATTGCGATACTTAGCTATACAGCCAGATGTCAACACAATGTTTTTTTTTAGGTCACCAAGGAAAAACAAGAGAGCTCTCTATCCCACTAGTGATGCCTAGAAGAAAGTATATAAACAAAGACATATCAATAGGAGGCCCACCCGTTATAGACATCGAATAATCAAAAAATGCCAGAGCAAGAAACATAAATATCAAAACACAATGCCCTATTCCTACTCACAAGCGGGAGGATGGTGGATTTCCCATAAAAAACGCCAAGTTGTTTGGGCCAAGAGCTGACTCTGGCCGTGGTGGCGCCAACTATTAATGAATTAATGAAGGATTAATGAACGCAACGATAAGGAAGCATCAGAGCCTCAATATAATACAGAGGATCATCTGACACGATATTTATTAAATGTATTTTTATATTCAATAGCGGCCCCCCACCATCAGCCAGAGACATCAAAGGGCATATGCACATAAAAGTTTTTCCCATTAATAAGGAGTATAAAGATGTGATACAAAAGGGGATAATCGTCACTTATGTCAGCCCCCCAATAATGATAAACAAAAAGGGGGAAGGACAACAAGTTTAGCAAAGATAAGGTGACCTGGTAATTATATCACCATGGAAACAAGATGCTTCTCGCATCGATTAGTCCAGTTGAAGGGCAACATACCAACAATATATTACTTATTCCTGATGGGAAGTACATATTTAGACGAACAGGGAATTTTAGATGAAACAGGTAAAGGTGAGTCTTTCTTTCAACCCAAGTGGGGACTGGGACTAAAAGCGGTATATCCAAGAAGCTTCTTTTTTAAGAATCTTCTTGTCCCAATCACCTTTCCTCTCGGGTAGGGGAACTACCTCGAGGACAGAGAAACGAGCAGAGCACACATCATCCATATGGCAGTTGTTAAAATGATGGGCCACGGGTGTATCTTTTAGTTTTTTAATGTCATTTAAATGCTCACAGACCCTTCTTCGAAGTTCTCTTTTCGTCTTGCCAATGTAGTCCATAGGACAGCTACATTGGCAGATGTATACAACGCCTTTAGTTCTGCAATTTGCAAAATCCCGGATGACAAAGGAGCGTTGTGTAACAGAGCAGGTCACTGTCTTCGAGGTATTGATAAAGTTGCAGGCCTTACACGATCCGCATCTGAAGACACCCAGAGGCTTGCGGTCTAACCAGGTACCCTCTTTTTTGAGGCCCTCATAGTGGCTGTGAACTAAACGGTCCCGCAAGCTCCTTCCTTTCCGGTAGGTCACTTGGGGATATTCCCTGATCACCTGCATTAGATCAGGGTTCATTGTTAGTACTGGCCAGTGTCTTCTCAAAATGGAGATCACTTCCTTATTGCCAGAGTCGAAGGTGGAGATTAGACGGATCAGATCCTCGTCTGAACCATCTCTGTGCCTTGGCATCAACAGGTCTTCCCTTTTCTTTTGCATATTGGAAAGACTCCCTTAGAAGGGGCAGGGGATAACCTCTCAGTAGTAGTCTGTTTTTTAGTTTTCGTGATTCCAAGAAGAAATTGCTTCCCGAGGAACAGTTCCTGCGAACCCGCATGTACTGCCCCCTGGGGTCCCCCCCCCTCTTCACAGCAGTGGGATGGTGACTATCCCAGTGAAGGATGCTATTGGTTGCCGTCGGTTTTCGATAAACTGAAGTGCTAAGGGTCCCCTCGGTTTTTTTCACCACTATATCGAGGAAAATAATCTGCTCCATCTGGGTCTCAAAGGTGAAGCTCAGGCCAATATCGTTTTGATTTAAAGTATTGATAAACTTGTGGAATGCGGACGTACTACCCTCCCAGATCAAGAACACATCGTCGATGTAACGGGTCCAAAAGGTGATATTCTCGCTCCACCAACGGTGCTGATCTGGGAAGACAAATTTGTCCTCCCACCAACCCAGGAGGACGTTGGCATAGGTAGGGGCACAGGAATTCCCCATTGCCGTAGAGAACTTCGAAGAAGGGTCTGTGAGCATTTAAATGACATTAAAAAACTAAAAGATACACCCGTGGCCCATCATTTTAACAACTGCCATATGGGTGATGTGTGCTCTGCTCGTTTCTCTGTCCTCTAGGTAGTTCCCCTACCCGAGAGGAAAGGTGATTGGGACAAGAAGATTCTTAAAAAAGAAGCTTCTTGGATATACCGCTTTCAGTCCCAGTCCCCACTTGGGTTGAAAGAAAGACTCACCTTTACCTGTTTCATCTAAAATTCCCTGTTCGTCTAAATATGTACTTCCCATCAGGAATAAGTTATATATTGTTGGTATGTTGCCCTTCAACTGGACTAATCGATGCGAGAAGCATCTTGTTTCCATGGTGATATAATTACCAGGTCACCTTATCTTTGCTAAACTTGTTGTCCTTCCCCCTTTTTGTTTATCATTATTGGGGGGCTGACATAAGTGACAATTATCCCCTTTTGTATCACTTCTTTATACCCCTTATTAATGGGAAAAACTTTTATGTGCGTATGAGGTTCCCCTTTGATGTCTCTGGCTGATGGTGGTGGGCCGCTATTGAATATAAAAATACATTTAATAAATATCATGTCGGATGATCCTCTGTATTATATTGAGGCTCTGATGCTTCCTTATCGTTGCGTTCATTAATCCTCTCGTCCGGTTTTACCATAGTGATATTCTGTTTGACGATGCGTTCCATTAGGGAGTCGGGAACTGACGTCTTAGCACTTCCGGTATCCGCATCCAGCCTCATGCGGTTCAAGGTGCGTTCCATGATACCGGAAGTCACATGGACAGGAGGACTTGCGCTCCAAACGCCGGAAGGAGGTCTGTGGCGTCCGGAAGTTTGTTCTGGGGAGCGCTGGTTTTAAATAGTTAGTGCCACCACGGCCAGAGTCAGCTCTTGGCCCAAACAACTTGGCGTTTTTTATGGGAAATCCACCATCCTCCCACTTGTGAGTAGGAATAGGGCATTGTGTTTTGATATTTATGTTTCTTGCTCTGGCATTTTTTGATTATTCAATGTCTATAACATGTGGGCCTCCTATTGATATGTCTTTGTTTATATACTTTCTTCTAGGCATCACTAGTGGGATAGAGAGCTCTCTTGTTTTTCCTTGGTGACCTAAAAAAAAACGTTGTGTTGACATCTGGCTGTAGAGCTAAGTATCGCAATTCTATCATTTCTGTATATCTACCCTGATTTATTTACCCCCTGATGAGCCTGACAAGCGTTAGGCGAAACGCGTCGGGGCTTTCGTGTTGGTTTAGAGAGTGGTGGTGATGTCCACTCCATAAGACAACCAACCAACCTCTATCTTACTGTTATTATCTTTCTCCCTGATTAGGGTTTACTAGGGACCGGATAGCACTAGGTTCGGGGACAGGGAACCTCCACCATCAGGGGGTCGCCCTGGGCTCAGCAGTCTTCAGGGCCTGTAGAGTAAGTTATTCTGCCCTTGTGGACTATACCTATATCCATCTACCTAAATCTTGAGTGTCTATCCTGTCACCATGAATGTTTTTCTTGTTGGGGGCCACTACTCCCCTATGTAAAAATCTTGGTAACTGTAGTACACTACTGTTGGTATTTACATACCTATACCTGCTTGATTATAAATAAAGGTATTTTTAAAAGTCACATTTTCTTTAAACTTGTAATTTACCTCTAAAACTGTTGTGACCAGGCATCCTGGTAGAAAACTTTAATGCTAGTAGTAATCTCATGGCTGGTACAGGCTGCGCATGATAACATCTCCTGTTTTTAGTGCTTTATCAAATAACTTGGCGTTCTTCCCCGAAGGTCCTGTCTCCTCTTCATGCACATAAAGTAAGGCAAAGGGCAAACATGGCGGTGCAGATACAAAATGGATTCCTGACCCTAACATTACCACATTAACCCAATGCGGGAGGGCTGGTAACGAGTGTCTTGAGCTTATCTTGTTTACCGCCCTCTTGAATGGAATGAGTACATCTTATTCCCTATCACTTGAACCCTGCCTGCGGATGATTACAAATAACTCTAGTCTTCTATATGTCTAGGCAACATTTAAAAACCATGGCAGAACTTGGGGTCTTTGTTAGGATCTCAACTGCCATGGTATCACATCTGTGTTTATTTGCTCTGTAGCCTAAGTGGACATTCTTCCCTCTTCTTAATTTTCTGAAGACTATTCATTACACAAAAAAATCTTGCGAATATAACAAAAACATGTTAATTTTCATGGTGAATTATTTACAGGACTCTCCTAATTAATCTGTAATGTTTGTGTCATTACATGTGGTGTCCTAACTAGGAAACTCATTCTATGAATGAAGCCAGCATAGTAGTCAACTAATTGCTGCATGTCTCTCTTCTCTAACCACCAGGATCAGCCAATATCAACCAGGAAAATTTATGAATGGTCAGTTAATAAATAACTTTTCCCATCAAGTCAACCAGCGAGGGACATGGTCTTCCTAGGGTTCTTTACTCTGGCTGGGATTTATGTACGGTACACTTAACAGACAACCTCTGCCATGACATAATGGGCCAATTCTAATGCGTCAGTATCCTATGATTACGTTTGTTTATTCTGTAGCCTAAATTGGAAAGAGTTACAAGGATGTCTATTCTCTTCCCAATTTCCATAATGTTTGCATCACTACAGGAGGTGTTCCAACTAAGAGACCTATTCTCTAAATAAAGCCATGGTAGCAATCAAGTGAGCCAGCTTTTCTAATAATCTGGATCATCTGACTAATCAGGCAAATTAATAAATGGTTCCAATCAGGTCTATTAGAGCAGGAGTGGTTATTTTGGGGGTTCTTGACTTTGGTGGAGTGGATAGCACTTCTAGAACATATAAGCAGGGGTTGTCTAGATAGGGAAACTCTGTTAATTATACTTGTATGTTCTCCTCTGTGTTTAGTCTAATATTGCATACAACAATGAAGGCTCTAGGCTAATATGTCCTCACATAACTAGATGTCCTCTGTGGTTTTCCACGTGCCTGAAGGAAAATTTACTGCATTACGTTCACTCAAGGGAGTTATCACAAGAGGGATAGTTAAAGGAAAACCCTGGGGTATTTTCCTGTTAGAACACAATTCCCCACTGGTATCTAATAAGCAGTTATTCTATTGATGTTTGCATTAGTATAAATTATATTTTCATTCTTAATAAATGGTGCAACATTAATGTTCTTTATCTTTTTCTTTCTCTATATTCATTTTTGTAACTCTAACCCACAGTTATCTTTACCATGTGCCTAAATAGACACTATCCTGGCATCTTATAATGTGCTGTAGGGTTGATGGTTATTTTAGGGAGCTGAAATCTATGGACCAGGTTAGCAAGGAGCAGGTACATAGGTATCAAAATACTGAACTCCAAGCTCCTACAATATTTTTATGTGAGTTCCCTGGATTTAATCAGCTTCATATTCCTCAGATTAATATTAGTGACATCGACTTTTTTTTATTTATATGTGTATGCATTTGATTCTAGTTCTAGATCCCCCCCACCTCAAACAGTTCCAAATAGAGATGAGTGAATCGATTCAAAAAATTCAGAATTTGAACAGAATTGTACAAAATCTTGATTTTTTAGTGAAATAGTCAAACACCTTCAATTGCTTTTCAATGGCTTTTGTCTCAAGATAACGCAATGAGTTAAGAAATTTGATGTACTTCTGCTTCTATTTGATTACAGATAACAAAAGAGTATAGAAATAACAGACACAAGCTCACAGGAGGCCTGACTTTGGTACATAGAATTAATTATGTTGATTTGGTTTTACGTAGTCTTGTTTTTTGTGATGTATTTTTATAGTACATATAGCTTTATTTACTACATACTCTTTTAATTGCCCATGGCTATAAAATCAACAGACTTCATTTGTGGTATATCTTAGGTATAACAGACACTATATCAGGACAGCTGCAAGGGCATTGTTAGGCTCAAAGAAATTGCAACGTTATGACTGATAATAAGTGGGTCATAATGCAGTAAATGATTGTTGCCAGGCATTAAAGGGTTATGATATGATCATTTTAAATTAAAAAATTGTGAGCAGTCTCCTTACCAATCCTCTGCAGTTGGTGTTCGGCCGCTACTCTGGTCACCACTCGCTCCCCTTCCTCTGCTCAGGCTCTACACAATAGAAGTGGCAATCACTGGCTGAGATGAATCACCACTGGAGCCAGTGGTTGGCTAAGCAGACAAGCCAAGCTATTTCTGACATGTCACGCCCAAAAAGAGGACCAGGGTTTGGAATTGAACAGCGGTGGGGAATCGGCAAAGTGAATACTTACAATTTTTTATGTTTGCTCTCTTTAACCCCATTTTTATTTAAAACGTTTGCACTGAAACAAACCATTAAGGCTAGTTTCAGATATGCAGCAGAGCCTCTGGAAGGCTTTCACGGTACCATATATATATTTAATTGGACTAGCATTATAATATTTTGTTTGATTGTCTTTTACTGGAATATTGTTTTATTTTTGTTGTTTTTTATTGCAATGGTGTTATATTTTCTAAAATCTAATATTAAAATATATTGACTTATATTGGTGGATCTGGTGATCTCTGTAATGGAGAAACCCCTTTGCTTGGTTTTCCTTCCTTTGAAGGATATCTGGCTTTCTCTGTGTTGAAGAACCATAACTGGGGCTCCACAGTTATTTTGCATATTACTATTTCCAGGGAGCTTTGCACTTTGGACTGCTGTGTTCAGACTCTTAAATGAGGCTCCACGGTGTTTTCTTTAGCTGGTCTCTTTAAGATCAGCTATTCTTTTGTTTGAGTAGTCTCCAAGGCATTGCTCCTGGTTAGCCAGAATCCTACCCCACACTGATGAGGGGCGACACCCTGAAACAGCTGTCTGTGGATGGATAACCGGGCTTAGGTCTTCCCCGTCACATCCTTAAAGCTTGGAAAAGAGCGGGATCTTGACATAGGGGCCACTTAATATGGTGGATCTAGTGATCTCTGTAATGACACCCCTTTGATTGGTTTTCCTTCCTTTGAAGGATATCTGGCTCTCTCTGTGTTGAAAACCCATAACTGGGGCTCCACAGTTATTTTGCATATTACTCAAACATCTACCAGTGACTTTCATTTTACACAATTTTTGGTCAGAGTGGTCAAAAATTATTGAGTTTTAATATATTCCTTGTTATTTATCTGATTGGGTTATTATTCAACATTCTGAATCTGAGTGTCAAATACATCAATGATCACCTACATGCCCCTTTGTATATATTTCTTTGTAATTTTTCCTGTATAGACATCTGTTCTACAACGTCCACAATTCCTAAACTTCTGGGCATGATCCTCTCTGAGAATAACACAATATCCTTCACACAGTGTTTTACACAGACTTTTTTCTTCTTATTGGCTGCCAGTGCAGAGGACATCCTACTCCTTATTATGGCGTATGACCGAAATGTCTGTAACCCATTACACTACCACCATATTTTGAGCAAGAAAATCTGCATTATCTTTATATTTGGGTTTCTTCAAGCCTAAATTCCTTTTTGATGACTATTCCAGTATCCAAGATGTCCTTCTGTAAATCCAATCTCATTCAGCATTTCTTTTGTGAAGTTAATACTTTGACTAGGATGTCATGTTCCAGCAAAGACATTTTCTATATTATTGTCTACTTCGAACTGATATTATTTGGGCTTTGTTCCTTTTTGTGTAGTTTGACATCTAACATTAAAATCATAAAAGTTATTTTAAAGATTCCATCAAAAGATGGTAAGGAAAAAGCCTTCTCTACCTGTTCGTCCCATCTTGCTGTCATCATCCTCTACCACGCAACCGGAGCGTCCATGTGCATGATCCCACCCTCTAAATATTCCTATGCTATGAAGCAGATTGCCACTATACTGTGTAAGGCAGCTAAATATATAAGTTGTTATCAACTAGACTTAAGTTTTATGCCAGATTAAGACTTGTAAACTAGGATGCAGAGGGTACAGGGCCTAAGGTCTCCTCTTTAATAGGTATAAATCATGTGTAGGAATCCAAGAACTTTTGCTTGGTTTATTTAGAAATTTAAGATGGAATTCTTTCATATGGGACCATGAGCATTCTTTTAAAGACTCCAAAATCTCAGATAATAAACTTTGACACAACAAATTTTGAAATCAAGAATTTGATTGAACTCTAATTCAAACTGCTGATCGTCCATGGGTGGAGATTTTGCTTGGTTTCGAAAAACCTGTTAATGAAGAGAGATGTAAAAAGAATTAGGATATGAAGAAAAAACTGTAACTTCAGCAGAAAAGTCACTAAATTTATCTTCTTGATGACTGGAAAGAGACAGATAAATATGGAAAACACCCAGAAACAAAAATAAACTGGGCCAGAAATTAATCTAACTGGTACCTGGTGAAGAAATTATCAAAATTAAACACCTGCTTTTTACTGGTTTTATGGTGCCATTATTGAATAAAACTGTGATATTTGTCATAATAGTGTATCAGATAAATCTGGAAGTAAATTTTTTAGGAAGGAACCCCAAGGGGTTATGCGCATGATTGTGATCGGCACAGGAAACCTGGTCTGTTGGTCTCCTAGGCTGACGACGTATCCCCTGAACAGAACTGACTGTATTATGGTAATTTATGATACAGTCTGTTCTAAGGATGAGGGAATTTAGTGAAATGTATTTTGTGTCTGATTCACCAAATTTCAAAGGTTTGATTCATGTCTAAGTACTTCATGAATACAAGTTGCTCTAGTAGCCCTGAAAATTGGTAACATGCTCTCCTAGAACTCAGATTTTTTTTATAAAAAGATGTTAGTTCTTTTTGTTAATTTTTTAAAACAAATTTTTGCTTTTTATCTCCTCCCATCCTAAGACTGACAATGAATTACATAGCTATGAGTAAACACGTTTACCAAAACACACCGCTACTTCACGTGTTATGCTTTTTCCTATTAGAAACCTTCCAAAGATTGTCCAATATCAGAAAGAGATGATGTTTAAATACACAAGATGTTATGAAAAAAAAAGACGCTTGTTGGAGTGAAGTGTCCAAAATTTATGCCTCGAAGGGGGGAGAATTCCTGTCCATATTTATACATGCACAAATGATAATTGTCAAAATAAAAAATGGCTCATTCTTGGCAAGCATCCAAAAATGTGGCCTTAACCCCTTAAGGACACATGACGTACCGGTACGGCATGTTTCCCGAGTCCTTAAGGACACATGACGTACCGGTACGTCATGGCTTTAAATAGCGATGCCGGCGCCGCGGGGGTTAATCGGAACGGGATGCCGGCTGAAATCATTCAGCCGGCATCCTGTAACAATGCAGGGGGGGGGTCATTTGACCCCCCCGCATCGACGATCGCAGAAAACCGCAGGTCAATTCAGACCTGCGGTTTGCTGCGCTTTTTGCAGTTTCTGATCCCCGCGGTCCCTGACCGCGGGGATCAGAAACTTTAGAGTGCCTAAAATCAATATACTACACCCCCCCCCTGCACCCCTGCATGATTTGATGGTGGCGGGTGGTGCAGGGGGGGTGTCGCAGGCGGTGGGGGCGTTGCGGGAGGCGGGTGGTGCGGCAGGCGGGATCGCGATCCCCCGCCCGCCTCCTATTGCGTAATCGTTGGTGTACAGTGGGTATACCAGGGTGCCAGCACATTGCTGGCACCCTGGTATAAACGGCTGACATCGTTGATGCGATGTCAGCCGTTTAACCCTTTCCATACAGCGGTCCGTACGGACCGCTGTATGGAAAAGGTTAACAGTAAGAGGGAGCTCCCTCCCTCTCCGATCGGGGGGCTGCTGTGCCTTTGCAGCCCCCCGATGGGAGAGGGAGAGAGCCCCCAGAGAGCCCCCCGAAGCCCCGTCCTCACCCTTCCCCGTCTGCGAAGTTCTGACCATAACTGAGCAGACGGGGAAGGTTCCCATGGCAACAGGATGCCTGCTCAGGCGTCCTGCTGTCCATGGTGCTGAACAGATCTGTGCTGAAAGCATAGATCTGTTCAGTGTAAGTAAAATACAGTGCAGAAACCTATATCGTTTCTGTACTGTATTTTACAGACATCAGACCCACTGGATCTTCAAGAACCAAGTGGGTCTGGGTCAAAAAATAAAAAGAATAAGTGAAAAAAGTTAAGATAAAAAAAAAAAACATTTATCACTGAATAAAAATTAAAAAAATAAAATAAACTACACATATTAGGTATCGCCGCGTCCGTAACGACCTGATCTATAAAACGGCCATGTTACTTTCCCCGCACAGTGAACGCCATAAAAATAAAAAAATAAAAACAATGAGAAAATTGAAATTTTGCCCACCTTACTTCCCAAAAAAGGTAATAAAAGTGATCAAAAAAGTCGCATGTTCGCCAAAATAGTACCAATCAAACCGTCATCTCATCCCGCAAAAAATGAGACCCTACTCAAGATAATCGCCCAAAAACTGAAAAAACTATGGCTCTTAGACTATGGAAACACTAAAACATCATTTTTTTTGTTTCAAAAATAAAATCATTGTGTAAAACCTACATAAATAAAAATAAAGTATACATATTAGGTATCGCCGCGTCCGTATCGACCGGCTCTATATAAATATCACATGACCTAACCCCTCAGATGACCACCGTAAAAAAAAAAAAAAAAAAAACGGTGTAAAAAAAGCTATTTTTTGCCATCTTACGTCACAAAAAGTGTAATAGCAAGCGATCAAAAAGTCATATGCACCCCAAAATAGTGCCAATCAAACTGTCATCTCATCCCGCAAAAAATGAGACCCTACTCAAGATAATCGCCCAAAAACTGAAAAAACTATGGCTCTTAGACTATGGAAACACTAAAACATCATTTTTTTTGTTTCAAAAATAAAATCATTGTGTAAAACCTACATAAATAAAAATAAAGTATAAATATTAGGTATCGCCGCGTCCGTATCGACCGGCTCTATATAAATATCACATGACCTAACCCCTCAGATGACCACCGTAAAAAAAAAAAAAAAAAAACTGTGTAAAAAAAGCTATTTTTTGCCATCTTACGTCACAAAAAGTGTAATAGCAAGCGATCAAAAAGTCATATGCACCCCAAAATAGTGCCAATCAAACTGTCATCTCATCCCACAAAAAATTAGACCCTACTCAAGATAATCGCCCAAAAACTGAAAAAACTATGGCTCTCAGACTATGGAGACACTAAACAATTTTTTGGTTTTAAAAATGAAGTTATTGTATAAAACTTACATAAATAAAAAAAAATTGTATACATATTGGGTATCGCTGCGTCCGTGACAACCTGCTCTATAAAATTACCACATGATCTAACCTGTCAGATGAATGTTGTAAATAAAAAAAAAAAACGTGCCAAAAAAGCTATTTCTTGTTACCTTGCCGCACAAAAAGTGTAATATAGAGCAACCAAAAATCATATCTACCCTGAACTAGTACCAACAATACTGCCACCCTATTCCGTACTTTCTAAAATGGGGTCACTTTTTTGGAGTTTCTACTCTAGGGGTGCATCAGGGGGCTTCAAATGGGACATGGTGTCAAAAAACCAGTCCAGCAAAATCTGCCTTCCAAAAACCGTATGGCATTCCTTTCCTTCTGCGCCCTGCCGTGTGCCCGTACAGTGGTTTACGACCACATATGGGGTGTTTCTGTAAACTACAGAATCAGGGCCATAAATAATGAGTTTTGTTTGGCTGTTAACCCTTGCTTTGTAACTGGAAAAAAAATATAAAAATGGAAAATCTGCCAAAAAAGTGAAATTTTGAAATTGTATCTCTATTTTCCATTAAATCTTGTGCAACACCTAAAGGGTTAACAAAGTTTGTAAAATCAGTTTTGAATACCTTGAGAGGTGTAGTTTCTTAGATGGGGTCACTTTTATAGAGTTTCTACTCTAGGGGTGCATCAGGGGGGCTTCAAATGGGACATGGTGTCAAAAAAACTGTCCAGCAAAATCTGGCTTCCAAAAACCATACGGCGCACCTTTCACTCTACGCCCCGCTGTGTGGCCATACAGTAGTTTACGGCCACATATGGGGTGTTTCTGTAAACGGCAGAGTCAGGGCAATAAAGATACAGTCTTGTTTGGCTGTTAACCCTTGCTTTGTTAGTGGAAAAAATGGGTTAAAATGGAAAATTAGGCAAAAAAATGAAATTCTCAAATTTCATCCCCATTTGCCAATAACTCTTGTGCAACACCTAAAGGGTTAATGAAGTTTGTAAAATCAGTTTTGAATACCTTGAGGGGTGTAGTTTCTTAGATGGGGTCACTTTTATGGAGTTTCTACTCTAGGGGTGCATCAGGGGGCTTCAAATGGGACATGGTGTCAAAAAAACTGTCCAGCAAAATCTGGCTTCCAAAAACCATACGGCGCACCTTTCACTCTACGCCCCGCTGTGTGGCCGTACAGTAGTTTACGGCCACATATGGGGTGTTTCTGTAAACGGCAGAGTCAGGGCAATAAAGATACAGTCTTGTTTGGCTGTTAACCCTTGCTTTGTTAGTGGAAAAAATGGGTTAAAATGGAAAATTAGGCAAAAAAATGAAATTCTCAAATTTCATCCCCATTTGCCAATAACTCTTGTGCAACACCTAAAGGGTTAACGGAGTTTTGTAAAATCAGTTTTGAATACCTTGAGGGGTGTAGTTTATAGAATGGGGTCATTTTTGGGCGGTTTCTATTATGTAAGCCTCACAAAGTGATTTCAGAGCTGTAGTGGTCCCTAAAAATTGGGTTTTTGTAAATTTCTGAAAAATTTCAAGATTTGCTTCTAAACTTCTAAGCCTTGTAACATCCCCAAAAAATAAAATATCATTCCCAAAATAATTCAAACATGAAGTAGACATATGGGGAATGTTAAGTCATCACAATTTTTGGGGGTATTGCTATGTATTACAGAAGTAGAGAAACTGAAACTTTGAAATTTGCTAATTTTTCCAAATTTTGGGTAAATTAGGTATTTTATTATGCAAAAAAATTAATTTTTTTGACTTTATTTTACCAGTGTCATGAAGTACAATATGTGACGAAAAAACAATCTCAGAATGGCCTGTATAAGTAAAAGCGTTTTAAAGTTATCAGCACTTAAAGTGACACTGGTCAGATTTGCAAAAAATGGCCTGGTCCTTAAGGTGAAAATGAGCCTGGTCCTTAAGGGGTTAATGGGGCAGAATGCCTGGCCATATTGATAGACGGCACATACAAGTGTTAATTTTCAGAAGAAATAGTTGCTTATTCACAAACATCCAAAATTGAATAATTAACAATTTACAAAATTCAATTTCTCTGCTTTTAAGAAAGATAGTAATTCCTCATGAAATAGTTATTACTATACATTCCCCATATGTCTATTTTATGTTGGATTGATTAGAGTTTTAGATGCAATCTTTAAATTTTTTAAGAAAATTTCCAAAATCCGCTTGTTACCGGACCAATTCAGTTATGAAGTCAGTTTATAGGGCGTTACATAATAGAAACCACCCATTTATCATTACATCCCTCAAGTTATTTAAATCTGATTTTACAAACTTTCTTAACTCTTTAGGTATTTCATAAGAATTAAAGGAATATAGAGGAGAAATTTAAAAATGTAACTTTTTTTTTTTGCTGATTTTTCATTTCATCCAATTTTCCTGTAAGGCAGCAAGGGTTAACAGCCAAAAGAAAAAATATGTGTTACTCTGATTCTGCAGTTTACAGAGACACCTCATATGGGGTCGTAAACTGCTGTATGTGCACATGGCAGGGCGCAGGAGAGAAGAAGCAACATATGGATTTTGGAAGGGTAGATTTCACTTGGATACTTTTCAGGTGCCATGTCGCATTTGAAGACCCCCTGATGCACACCTACAGTGGAAACTCCCAAAAAGAGACAGCATTTTGGAAACTACAGTAAAAGGTGACAGTTTAATATGTAGAATTTTGGGTTATATATGATTTTTCAATCACTCGATATTACACTTTTTCTGAGGCAATGTAACAAAACAATGGCTGCTCGGACACCAATTGAATTTTTTGCTTTTTTTAATGGTCATACGACAGGATAGATCAAGTGATATTTTTATAGAGCCACAGATGCAATGTTACAGATGCAATGATACTGAATTTGTATTTTTTATTTGAGTTTTAAGCAATAAAAGCAATTTTGAAAAAAAAGGTATGTTTTTTTATTTTTCTGACAATCGTTTTGTGTGGGAGCTTCTTTTTTGCTGGAAGAATTTACATTTTATTGGTACCATATTGTTGTACATATAATGTTTTTGATTGCTGAATATTACACTTTTTTGGGGCAAGATGACCAAAAAACTGCTGTTTTGGTTTATTTTTTATTTTATTTTTAAGGTGTTCAACTGATGAGATATTTCATGTGATATTTTTATAGAGCCAGTCATTAACCGCTTAAGGACCCCGTCATTTTTCACTCTAAAGACCAGACTGATTTTTGCAAATCTGACATGTGTCACTTTATGTGGTGATAACTTTAAAACACTTTTACTTATCCAGGCCATTCTAAGATTGTTTTCTCGTCACATATTGTACTTCATGACAGTGGTACATTTGAATCAAAATATTTCATTTTTATTTATAAAAAATACCAAATTGACCAAAAAGACTTAAAATTTGCAATTTTCCAAATTTCTATTTCTCTGCTTTTAAAACAGATACTGATACCTCATATAATAGTTATTACTTTACATTCCCCATATGTCTACTTCATGTTTGGATCATTTTGTGAATGCCATTTTATTTTTTGGGGACGTTAGAAGGCTTATAAATTTAGAAGCAAATCTTGAAATTTTTCAGAAAATTTCCAAAACCCACTTTTAACCCCTTAGGGACTTCGAACGTACCGGTACGCCATGTCTGCCGAGTACTTAAGGACTCAGGACGTACCGGTACGTCCTTAGTTTAAAAGTAGATAACAGGAACAGGATGCCTGCTGAAATCATTCAGCGGGCATCCTGTCACAACGCCGTGGGGGTCATGTGACCCCCCCCCCGTATTAGTGATCACCGCAAACTGCAGGTCAATTCAGACCTGCGGTGTGCGGCTGTGGCGAAACCAACCTCGCCACTGGGTTTTGGAGGGGGCTGTTTAAAAGCCTCTTGCCTCAGGATTATGGCCCATAGTAACTTTTAAACCCCTGAACCTATTCCAGGGAATTTTGGATAGGTTTGTCCCCCAAGTTATACTGTTTAAATTGATGTAAGTTATATGTATGGACAATGTAACCTCACAAAGTTATAACAACTTATAATAAGTGTAACTTGTCAGCTTGGGAGGAATATGCTGGGTGTGGTTCTATTGTCCCATTGTCCCATTGTGTGTTTAAATGGTGATGTCTGTCCTGTTGTCTCCACATGTGTATTGGTGATCTCCCCTTTGTCCTGAGAGATAATTGGATTGTCTTCGGTCGTCTCCCAGGCAGAGAGGAGGAAACCATGATGCATTGTGGGGATATGTTGTATCTGTTCTGTGTCGCAGTCTCCCTTCTGGTCCTCTAGGGGGCGGGAACGATTGGTTGCTGTATTTACATTGTGTGTGTTGTGAATTACTGATTGGTTGGATTTCAAAACCCTGTGGGCAGTACTATGTTTGGTTTTTATCAATAAAAGAGGCTGTACTTGAAGTACAGTCAGATCACTGCTTGACCCTCAACACGGAGCCTTGTCTCGTTATTGGGGGGATTCCCTATATGCTGTTGGAGACTGATTGCCAGGAGTGTAAGCTGACTGATACGCTTTTCCTGTTCTTCTCCTGACAGCTATTCGCGAGGTTCCAGTTTGGAGT
Organism: Bufo gargarizans; assembly: GCF_014858855.1. NCBI lineage: Eukaryota > Metazoa > Chordata > Amphibia > Anura > Bufonidae > Bufo > Bufo gargarizans. The sequence goes on along the minus strand of NC_058087.1, from coordinate 187,194,686 downwards.
GCTATTTTGTATCCAGTTCGGGAGGTTGGTGTTTTGCAGTAGCTGTGCCTGTCTCTCGGAAAGGGGCATATCGCCTGAACGGATTTTAACCCCTTGTCTGCTGAAACGGTGCCGTTACATTGGTGGCAAGCAGCGGGATCGTTCCTACAGCCAGAAGGACAGCTACAGGAGACACCATTTCTGTGGATTCTACAATTTAAGGGCAACGCATGTCTCAGTACAGTGACCCAAAAAGCACCAGGATGGAACCAGCAGTGGAGTACAGATACTCTGTGGAGGAATTTGACCGTATGATGTGGTTGCGGCTGAACTTCTTCGGACCCAATCCAGCTGAGAAATACGTGAAGTTCGTGAGGAGTCTAGTGTCTAAGACCCTACTATACCGGGCAGAAGGTGACGGTCAGCTGCCACGTTGGGTGGACCTCCATCGGAAGTTACGGTTGCGGGACAGTGGGAGCCCAGTCTCCATTCCCCAGCGGCAGTGTGAAGTGCAGGGAGAGGAGAGCAGCGGCCTCCCTCCCCAGCGGCAGGCTGAGTTACAGGGGGCAGAGGTAGTTGTTCCTGCCCCCCAGCAGCAGAGTGATATGCCGGGAAGGCAGTGTGAAATGCAGGGAGAGGAGAGCAACGGCCTCCCTCCCCAGCGGCAGGCTGAGTTACAGGGGGCAGAGGTAGTTGTTCCTGTCCCCCAGCAGCAGCATGATTTTTTGGGAATTGGGAGCCTAGTCTCCATTCCCCAGCGGCAGGCGGAGTTACAGGGGGCAGAGACAGTCGGTCCTGTCCCCCAGCGGCAGAGTGTCCTACAGGGAATAGAGAGCCCAGTCTCCTTTCCCCAGCAGCAGGACACTGTATTGGGAGCGGAGGCGGTCGGTCGCCCTCCCCAGCGGCTGGAAGTATGTATGGGAGAGGAGCACGTTACCCCCTCTTCCCAGCGGCAGCTTAACGCACCAGGGGGAGACAGTAAGCCCCACAACTGTGCAGATGGGACCGTGGTCTCTGCACTTACAGCACAGGGGGTAGGGACAGTCGGTCCTGTCCCCCAGCAACAGGGCTGTTTAGCCAAAGGGGAGACAGTCAGTTTCCCCCTCCAACAACCAGACTCCAACCAGGCTTCTTCCGTGGTAACGCTGGCACCAGGGCAGAGTACCGCTGATCCCTGCCCACAAAGCAACCTCCACTCCAAGCCAGGGAGCAACTCAGAGACCGGGAGTACCAGCTACAAATATAATCTTGGTGGATTCACTGGACAGAGACAGGCTACGAAATTCAGCAGGTCCAGTATTTTGTTGTGGGTGGCCTGCCAGACTAACTCAGGTACCGACCGGCGTGAGGTCAGGTATCTGGTTAGTCTTCCCTGGGGGGGGGAGATGTGTGGCGAAACCAACCTCGCCACTGGGTTTTGGAGGGGGCTGTTTAAAAGCCTCTTGCCTCAGGATTATGGCCCATAGTAACTTTTAAACCCCTGAACCTATTCCAGGGAATTTTGGATAGGTTTGTCCCCCAAGTTATACTGTTTAAATTGATGTAAGTTATATGTATGGACAATGTAACCTCACAAAGTTATAACAACTTATAATAAGTGTAACTTGTCAGCTTGGGAGGAATATGCTGGGTGTGGTTCTATTGTCCCATTGTGTGTTTAAATGGTGATGTCTGTCCTGTTGTCTCCACATGTGTATTGGTGATCTCCCCTTTGTCCTGAGAGATAATTGGATTGTCTTCGGTCGTCTCCCAGGCAGAGAGGAGGAAACCATGATGCATTGTGGGGATATGTTGTATCTGTTCTGTGTCGCAGTCTCCCTTCTGGTCCTCTAGGGGGCGGGAACGATTGGTTGCTGTATTTACATTGTGTGTGTTGTGAATTACTGATTGGTTGGATTTCAAAACCCTGTGGGCAGTACTATGTTTGGTTTTTATCAATAAAAGAGGCTGTACTTGAAGTACAGTCAGATCACTGCTTGACCCTCAACACGGAGCCTTGTCTCGTTATTGGGGGGATTCCCTGTATGCTGTTGGAGACTGATTGCCAGGAGTGTAAGCTGACTGATACGCTTTTCCTGTTCTTCTCCTGACAGCTATTCGCGAGGTTCCAGTTTGGAGTGCTATTTTGTATCCAGTTCGGGAGGTTGGTGTTCTGCAGTAGCTGTGCCTGTCTCTCGGAAAGGGGCATATCGCCTGAACGGATTTTAACCCCTTGTCTGCTGAAACGGTCCGTTACAGCGGCTTTTACCTGCGGTGGCAGGCGGTGCCATCAGGTCCCCATGCGGCAGTGGGGGGGACCCGATGGAATGGAAGACAGCGCAATGTCTAAGGAAGGCATCGCGCTGCCTTCCGGTGACGAGCCTGTGAGATCCAGCCCCTGGGATCTCACAGGCCAGAAGCTGTATGAGTAATACACACAGTATTACTCATACAGCCAATGCATTCCAATATAGAAGTATTGGAATGCATTGTAAAGGATTAGACCCCCAAAAGTTCAAGTCCCAAAGTAGAACAAAAAATAAAGTGAAAAAAAGTTGAAAAAATAAAGTTTCCCCCCAAAACAATTTAAAGTTTCAACTAAAAATATTTTCATTTTCTCCAAAAAAAGTTAAAATAAATTATAAAAAAATAGGGGGGAAAAAAAGTATACATATTAGGCATCGCCGCGTCCGTATCAACCGACTCTATAAAAATATCACATGACCTAACCCCTCAGATGAACACCGTAAAAAATGAAAAATAAAAACTGAGCTAAATAAACAATTTTATGTCACCTTACATCACAAAAAATGTAATAGCAAGCGATCAAAAAGTCACATGCACCCCAAAATAGTGCCAATAAAACCGTCATCTCATCCCGGAAAAATCATACCCTACCCAAGGTTATCGCCCAAAATCTGAAAATATTATGTCTCTCAAACTATGGAAACACTAAAACATGATTTTTTTTGCTTAAAAAAAGAAATCATTGTGTAAAACTTACATAAATAAAAAAAATTATACATATTAGGTATCGCCGCATCCGTGACAACCTGGTCTATAAAAATATCACATGATCTAACCTGTCAGATGAATGTTGTAAATAACAAAAAATATAAACTGTGCCAAAACAGCTATTTCTTGTTATCTTGCCTCACAAAAAGTGTAATATAGAGTAACCAAAAATCATATGTACCCTAAACTAGTACCAACAATACTGCCACCCTATCCCGTAGTTTCTAAAATGGGGCCACTTTTTTGGAGTTTCTACTCAAGGGGTGCATCAGGGGGCTTAAAATGGGACATTGTCACGCTGGACAGTATACAATATACACAGAATACAACCAAACAAGTGTCTAGGCAAGAAGCTGGGGATAGAGGTCACCTCCTGACAAATCCCAACCAGCTTTCCCTAGACTTCTATGCCCACATTCAGACCCTGAAGGTGGAAATGAACATGTCCTCGTGCCTAGGCTGAAGATTCCCTAAAATCCCTAAGATGGTGAAAGGGGGAAAGAGGCAGCCTGCTCCCGCAGGACCTGGAGGAGGCAGGCATCTCTCTTACAGCCTAGGCAGACAACCACAAGAAAACAAAACCAACTTATCTTGTACTGAGCAGGAACAGCAAATCCTTCCTTCCTCTGAGGCAGAAAAAAGCTATAACCCGCACAGGACACTGGGAGTGGCCGTAATTTAAACTCAAACCAACGACCCCACCCAGTGCACCTGAAGGGAGGCGGATATAGCTCAATTCCAAAACAAAAACAAAAAGGCTACACATGTGCTGCTAACCTGGCAGACCTGCGCACATAGTCTGAGCAGGGTATGACACGCTGCCAGTGCCCGTCCAGCCTCCTGCCTGCTATGGACGTAAGTACAGGCTGCTGGATTGAAGATATTCTATAGTTAAACATTGCCTGCAGTTAGATACGATTAGTACAGTGAGCGGGGCCCGTTGCAATAGAATACAGTGATTGCACCGGGCCCCGATGCCATTACAAAATAAGATGCCGGCCCCCAGCCCCTTCTCCCTCCTCGCTGATACACATGCCGGCCGCGCTGTGCAGTATGCGGTCGACTGTGTATCAGTGTAAACGGCAGCATTCGCCCCATAAGACGCACTGCCATTTTCATCCACAGATCCCCCATAACAGTGTCATCCACAGAACCCCCATAATAGTGTCTTACACAGACCACCATTAATTCCAAACCCACCAAAACCACACCTTTTGGTTCAAATTTTTTTTTCTTAATTTCCGCCTCAAAAACATAGGTGCGTCTTATGGGCCGGTTCGTCTTATAGGGCGAAAATTACGGTATATCAATGTAGTATTAACATAATCATACTAGTAACATAGTATATAAGGCCGGAAAAATAAATTTGTCCATCCAGTTCGGCCTGTTATCCTGCAAGATGAACCAGAGAAAGGCAAAAAAATAACTGTGAGGTAGAATCCAATTTCCCCCACTTAAAGCGAACCTTTCACCTGCATTTCACTTAATAAACTATCAAAAGTACCTTATAGATCATCCTCATTGTGTTATCATACAGTCTTGTCCCGCTTTTCTGCCATGTATATGCATGAAAAAAATCGCTTTGTAAAGTACTCTTCTCCAGCTCCACAAGTCACGATAGAAGTCAAGGGGGTAGCCCTTCCCTCACTCCAGGCTGTAACTCCCCTGCCCTAACCCCACCTCTATGCATTCTAATTGACACCCGGCTCAGTCGCCGGGACCGCGCTTGTACAGGCGGCGCATGCGCCGTCGGCCTCAGTAGCAGCGCGATCCCGCCTATCGCGCGGACTCAAGCGCGATCCTGCATTTCATCTGACAGTTTATTTTCTTCAGTGAATACAGTGGAGAAAACAATATTTAATAGCTTTGCTTTCTCCTCATCGCTCTCTGCAATTCGCCCCTCATTAATCTGTAGAGGGCCGACACCTTCAGATTTATACTTTTTACCATTTATATATTTGAAGAACATTTTAGGGTTAGTTTTGCTCTCTTTGGCAATTAATCTCTCGGTCTCTAGTTTGGCAGAGGATTAAAGTAACAGGTCAATATTACCGCCTGAAGAATGCCATAAAATCGAAACCCATAAAATGATGGAAAATTGCATATTTTTTTCCAATTTCACCCCATTTGGAATTCAGTCCCACTTCATCGTACGCAATATTAAATGGTGTCATAAAAAAGTAGAACTTGTTATGCAAAAAATAAGCCCTCATATGGCTACTGTATGTAAACTGAATATTTAAAAAAGTTATGTCTCCAGGAAGTATTAGAAAAACAAAAAGGTAAATGGCTTAAATTAATTTTATTTATTTTTTTCTTTATGTAAACAAAAGCTTAATAAATGATCTCAAAACCCATGAGATATTCATCACAAAAATTAGAATGTTTCCTCTGGGGTCAATTTACATTGATAATCACCAGGCCGTGACTTTCCCAGTATGATATAAATGTTCTGCGCAGATCTTACACAATCCAGGGAAGATTTTTACATAAGATGCCACCAGCCTTGTGTTTCTCTAATGGTAAGTCAGAAAAACATTAAAATAAGAAGCAGTTCATATTATAAATTACATTGAAAGGATGTTCATATTGATGTCCTATTGTCACAATCACTCCCCGGACCCCCTATCCAGTAGGTAGGTCATCAATATGGAATTCCCAGATAACTCCTTTAAGGGACTATTATATTCTACACATAAGGTCATTAACAGAAAAAAATGTAACCTATGGTTTGAGGTCAACAGACTATTGGTTTACTGACCTGGATTAAATCTGTTGTATTAGTAATTTATTTAAATATAAGATTATGAATATGAAAAAAAAAAAACTGCTTTATTTTGTTGTATTTTAATTCACTCTTAACATACATTTTTTTTATTATTTGCAGGATTCAAAGGCATGCACAACTCACTGACATTTCATATTCCTAATATTTGATTTGATTGCTCAAACAATTAGAATGAAATTGTCCTCCTTGTTTTAAAGGGGTTGCACACCTTTGGGCTTTTTTTTTAGCAAAACATTTTTTTTAATCAGTATTTAGAAGTGCCAGGGTGGATTAGCACTGTGGGGTCTCACAGAACCCAAATGCTGTGTTGCACCAGCAGTGGTCAACAATTGACAGTGTGCCAAAGTAGTGTAGGGATTCACTTAAATGAGTACAACTTGACGTACAGTGTGGTCTTATGTGTTTTGATCGAAACATATACAAAGTGCCTCGTATACATGGTTAATGCATATGGATGTGCGACCCATGTTTCTTTTTCTACTGATTTGTATACATGTACGCGGGATATTTGGATGCAGTGGATGGAGGTAATATGAAGTTGCTAGGATGCATGCATGTTTTAATACAAAGATTTTGAGGCAGGCCTGATGGGCAGCAGAGTTCGTAAAAACTATTGTAAAAGGTCTTTACATATTTTAACATTTGTTTGCGATTTGTTTACTGGTAAAAGCAGAATTGCATTATGGATTCCATTACCAGGGACCATAACGCAATTCTATGACTGAATGCATAACGGAATGCTTTTAGAGGCATTCCGTTATTCATTTAGTCATAATAGAAGTCTATGGGCTGTATAATGGATCCGTCCCGTTTAAGTTATGCAGGAGAGGACTCCAGCATAACGGAAACCAGACGGATCTGTTATGCAGCCCATAGACTTCTATTATGATGGAATTAATAACGGAATGCCTCTAAAGGCATTCCGTTAAGCATTATGTCATAGAATTGCGTTAACGGAATCCATAATGCAATTCTGCTTTTACCAGTAAACGAATCGCAAACAAATTTCATAAGCGGAAATTCGCTCATCTCTTCATCTCTAGTCATTACCATACTCACTGGCCTCCTCTTACATCACAGGCGGGGGAAGGTGTTTGTGGGGGAACCTACAGACCATTTTTAACAACATGTATGGAGGATGCATATTAATAATGTATAATGCATTTTTTGGTGTTTTTGCTAAGGAAACACTAGTGAAGAATGAGACGTCTATTCAATATTTTTATATGTTGCCATTTTCTGGAGAGACACGGAATAAACCGCTCATTACCACTTTCTTCTTCTTGATATATCTGGTCGGAGTCCTTATCAATACTTCCATTATCACAGTCATATGTCGGGAAGTTCAGTTACATGAACCGATGTATCTCTTTATCTGTAATTTGTCTATTTTAGACATATTATTTACATCGGTCACGGTTCCTAAATTACTGCACATGTTATTGTCCGGAAATCACATCGTCTCCTTCTCACAATGTTTTATTCAGTTCTATTTTTTTGGAACAGTGATAAATGCTGAGGATATTCTTTTCTTCATTATGGCTTATGACCGATATGTCGCTATCTGCCTCCCCTTACATTATCACCGGATACTCAGTCTGAGAAATTGCATCCTGATAACTATGGGGATTTGGACAGCCTCGTTTTTAAACACCTTAATGTATGTAACCTCAATTTTGTACATGTCCTCCTGTCACTCCAACCTCGTCCATCAGTTCTTTTGTGATTTTAAGTCAGTAACAAAGACCACTTGCATTGGCACAGAACTTTTACTCATAATAATTGCCATGGAATCTTTCTCATTCGTTTTTGTTCCATTAATGTACACTTTTATTTCTTACGCTAACATTTTCTTTGCCATCTTCAAGATAAAGTCAAGAGAAAGCAGAAGGAAAGCCTTCTCCACCTGCTCATCCCACATCACTGTCATTTCTATTTTCTATGGGACAAGCTTAATAGATTATCTAATACCAACTTATTCTGATGTTCTAGATTTATCTTTCGCTGTGGTCTATACAACTATCACCCCCATGATCAACCCTATCATATACAGTCTACAGAATTCCAAGATTAAAATTGCTTTTCTGGGGGTCATAAAAGAAATGCACTTCTTATAGACCAACTGTAACAGTGGCTGCTGTGCGCCGCTGTTCCCCTGCTTACAGCCGCGGTTCCCGGGCATCGTGTTCAGCGGTGATCTGCTGCCAGTGCTTCCCATTGACCACTGCAGTCCTGGGCTCTGTCCTTGCAGGTACTGTTTGTTCTTGGATCCGCTCCACTTCCTTTCAGCCCTGGCCACAGCATGTTTGCTGCTTCTTCCCTGCAACACTTCCATAAGGGCCGGCGCATGTCACTTCCTGTGCTTTATGGGTTAGATCATGTGACCTCGCTACCCAATCCTAGCCCTCCTGCATGTATATAAGTGGCATAGGCCCCTTCCCAGATGCCTCAGTGTCAAGGTCCTTGTGTCCTGCTAAGTTGCTGCTTGTGTTATGTACCTGACCCATGCTTGTGTTTCTGAACTACCTGTTTGAATCCTGCCTGCTTGCCTTGACTCTCCTGTTGCTGGATTGCCTGACCTGTACCTGTGCCACCTGCCCTGACATATTGCTTTTTTTACTTCACCTCTGCCTCATCCTTCGTTCCTGCACTGGTGCTCCTGGTTACAACTTGGCCTGCTGACTACGTCCGTACCTCTGGTACCTTACTCAGGTACCTCCTGGTCTGCCTGGACAAGCTGCCTCGTGTGACAATCTTCATCACGAGGTGGCGACCTGGTGTTCCCCTAGGAAAAGTCTATTTCCACCATCAGGGGCAGGGGTACTGTGAAGAACGAGGAATCTATTTAGACAACTCCCTTAGAGGAGATAGGACACGTGGCACAGCGGGTTCACACCCGCTGCTTCGTGACACTAACACAAATGTGAGTGTACCTAGGTTTTGGCATAAAATGGACCAGAATGTTGGGTACTATGCCATATCTAGGTCTAGAGAAAGTTTTGGTGCCTAATCCAAAAAAAGGGTATGGTCGAACAGGAAGGGAGAGTGGCTTCATAGAAAATGAGGTGCTGCCTTAGGCTAGTTTCACACTAGCGTTCGTCGGTCCGCTCGTGAGCTCCGTTTGAAGGAGCTCACGAGCGGACCCGAACGCCTCCGTCCAGCCCTGATGCAGTCTGAATGGAGCGCATCAGTCTGGCGGCGTTCAGCCTCCGCTCCGCTCGCCTCCGCACGGACAGGCGGACAGCTGAACGCTGCTTGCAGCGCTCAGCTGTCCGCCTGGCCGTGCGGAGGCGTGCGGATCCATCCAGACTTACAATGTAAGTCAATGGGAACGGATCCGCTTGAAGAGGTCACCATATGGCTCAATCTTCAAGCGGATCCGTCCCCCATTGACTTTACATTTAAAGTCTGGACGATTCGGCTCAGGCATCTTGCGCACTTAGAAAATTTTCTAAGTTATTAATGCAGACGGATCCGTACTGAACGGAGCCTCCGTCTGCATTAATATGATCGGATCCGTTCAGAACGGATCCGATCAAGCGCTAGTGTGAAAGTAGCCTTAGATTTGATGTTTAGCTGCAAAATTGCAGCAAAACGGTGCCAAAAAACTATAAAGTAAGCCATCCAAAAGTTGGTATAGAGCTAGTCAAAATTCCCCCTGCAACACATTTTTCATCTATCCTGAGCCTCTGTGATAAATGTGGTACAGGTATAGACAGCCTGTTTAAGTTTATACCATTTAAAGGTTTAGTAAATCTGCTCCAAACTCTATTAAAAAGTTGCAGATCTGTTCTCTATATGGTGATTTAAGATTATTTCTATTATAATTTATGAACCATTAATCTGAGCAGATTCAAACAAGTCTCTCTTCTGGATGGTATTCTTAAAGGGGTCATCTCTCTTTGGCAAATGGCATTTATCACGCAGACAAATTTTTTATAAGGCACTTACAAATTTATTATGATTGTCCATATTGCCTCTTTTGCTGGCTTGATTCATTTTCTGTTGCATTATACTCTGCTCATTTTCAGGGGTTACGGCCACAGCTACAGTGCCGATATGAGGTGGCTGGGATGGGAGGTGCTGCCTATGGGTGCTCCCACGGTTGGCCAACAGAGAGGCCATCGCTGATGGATTGCAGGATGGTTGTAACCATGGTAATAAGCAGTATATAATCTCATGTAAAAATGTATCAAGCCAGCAAAGGAAGCAATATCGAGAATCACAATAAGAGATGAGCGAAGTTTTGGAAAATTAGATTCGGCTGCATTGCCGAATTTTACCAAAAAATTGCTTCATGAGAAATTACTTCTTTGTAAGTAGCGGGTGAAATGACAGGGAGCTGATCGTGGCATGTGAGAGTAAAAACTGTGTAAAATTAACCGGAAAAAAAATGTTATCAAAATTACCGCCTCCGGGGGCGGAGCTAGTCGCTGAAGTGAAAGGACGCACTGCTGCAGAGCTCTGCATCTTAACATTTTTAAACCACTGCTGCAATGCCAATTCTTGGCGAATCTGACTGAAAACATCATATTTAAGCCCAGCGAGTGACACAACACAGCGGTGTCACAAAAACAACTTTTTAAAAGATTTTGGAAAACCAGGCCTACTGCAGCATCAGAAGCCGCAGACTAGATTAAATACTGTGACATCTCAGCAGGGCGGCCATGCGGCATTCTGGATTAGCTTTTACAGCGGCAGATCTACACTAAAGAGGAGTGCTGGTCCCCCAGCCTGAGACAGAGAGTAAAGACTGAGCAGCCGGACTGAATCGGGGATCCCAACGTGAATGAGCACTAGATAGATCATTAACCCCTGCGCGGCTGAACCGGAGGCCGGATATAAGAGCGGGAAACTGTGCCAGGGAGAATTGGTCCCGCTGCAGAACTACCAGAGGGTCCTGTGAAAAACAAGGAGATTTTCCTCACACCAGAGAAGGGTGTCCCTGAGATCCTTGGCCTGAGACAGCCATCCTCAAACTGCGGCCCTCCATCTGTTGCAAAACTACAACTCCCAGCATGCCCGAACAGCCTACAGGTATCATCCTACAGCATGACATTATCGGAGTTGTAGTTTTACAACAGCTGGAGGGCCGCAGTTTGAGGATGCCTGGCCTGAGCGATCCATAGAGCCCACAGAGATTGAGGCCTTGTAGAAATATAAGACGTGGCCTAAATGTGGTTATTATAAAGTGTGCGGAGCTGCTGGCTGCAGTTAAAAAAAGATCATTGGGAAAGTGATTCAATCTTTATTATACTAGAGGTTGTTCTTAATACGCTATTGGCTGACGGCTGAAGGATCCATTGGGTAACACAGCAATCTGACATCTTCACCAGAAGAGACCCAAACCTCCAGCTATAAAAAGTGGCAGGAGCTAACGGTCGCAGTGTAAGAACATCGGGACTGCAACTCAGCGTGAATCACACCAAACACTGTGCGTACAATTTTGAAATCAATGTACCTGCTCTTATAGCTGAAGCCATTATCATAATATATCATCTACTGCTAATGCTATAATCTGCACCAGCAATAAAAAGACACAGAACTCTGCTTTCCACAAAGTGAACTAGTTCTTCAATTAGCATCTTAGTGACCTACCTAAAGTACTACTAACATATCAGACAAGTGTACAAGAGAAAGCTGCAATGTCCCTAAGTATTTAAAGGGCAACATCACACAATGTTGAAACTCAGAAAGTGAACATGACCTAACTGCTCCTCAGTATTCAAATCATTAATTAACCAACACAAAGTGTGTACGGCAAATCTGTTGTTTACACCTTCTTCCTTTGTGTGATAGTCAATAAACAAAATGACCAAAGGCCAACAATCAGAGAACGGCGCTAAAGCTCTACAAATGCCAAAGAAAAACCCAGAAACCCATGAAACTGCCAAAAATTATGTAGAAAAAAATCACTAAACATAAAGATATTGCTAAACACACCTCTCCAACTAATGAATAGTCAGAGAGTGATGAGGAGGAGGATCCAGCCTCAGAATCTAAAAAACATACAATCCCTCATTAAATCACTACCCACTGCATCATGTATAAAAAGCATGTTTAGAGAATTTTCAGATTTCATTAAAGAAGATATATCTGAACTAAGATCAGACATCAGGCAAATTTCTTCCAGGATGACACAAGTGGAGGATTCCACTCAACTATTATCTGCACATCCTAACCATCTCTCCAAAAAGTTGAAGGAACAAAAGAAGGAGTCATACGCTCTTAAATTACATCTGGACGATCTAGAAAACAGATCAAGGAGAAATAACTTGTGAATTAAAGGACTCCCCGAAAACTGTCACAGACGATGAGATAATACCAGTTCTTACTAGGATCTTCTGTGAACTTCTGGAAAAAGATGAAACCTTTGAACTAGGATTTCAGAGAGTACACAGGGGTTATAGGCCGAAAAATGCAAAAATATAGAAACACCCAGAGACATATTATGCTGCCTCCTGGACTTTAATATTAAGGAAGAAATCTTCAAAAAAGCGAAAATCGCTAAAAAAAAATTGAGTACGATGACAAAGAAGTTTTGATATTTCAGGACATTTCAAGACACACTTTGGAATTAAGACATAACCTACAGCCTCTCACTAGCGCCTTAAGAAATAAATATGGCTCTTTCCATTTGGACTCTTTATCAATTGTGCAGGGAAACTTATAAATGTTAGAGAGCCTGCTGATGTACACAAGATTACACAAAAATTGAAACTCCACCCCATTGTGATCAAAGATTGGATAGCGGGAGAAGAAGAAGATGAAGAACCACAACTTCCTCGACTTCAACCCTGGGAAACGGTGACAACACCCAAAGCCAAAAAATCCAGAACTGTAGATACAGAATCCATTATGAGAGCTACACAAGTCACAGCACACACCAGCAGGAAAATGAGGGCCTTCTTCTATGAGGCTCTAATACCTACTTGTAGGGTTCCTTCACACATGAAGGATGGTAACTGACTTTACTAAAATCTTCACGGATAAGATTTTAATGATGCAGTCTTCGACATATGTTTTGCTGAAGGATGCATCATGAGGTATTTTGTTCTGATTATTACACTTTTGTTAACACTTATCTTATAACATATTTGTATTGCATGCACACTACCTATGAGAAAAGGTTTAGATGTCTTCTGTCTGCATGCCTTTTGGTCCCCTGCGGGTTCGCGGGACCTGGAGGCATTAGGTCTGTAGAAGAGACTCGTACTCATGTTTAGGTGTATGTAGACCTTTAATGTTCAACCAGGTTCACACTGTTTAGAATTTATAAACTTCTGTACACACATACTTATACTAGGACTGGAGAGCAGTCCTTAATGTTCATAACCTTTAAACTTACTTGTACCCCCCCCCCCCCCCACACACACACACAATTATTCGAAACCTTTCCGAATTAATTTGGAGAAACAGTTTTTCTCCAAATCTTCCACCCTGTTTGACATCTAGAGTGGAAGTATATACTGTTTTAACCCTAGGTGCTCAAAAGTTGTGCACCACAACAGGCAGTATTACTTAAACCAATTTAGTACTAATATTTAACCTGAATAAGTACTACCCCATTATTGTTAAAATTCCCCTTTCCTTACAACACCCCCCCTACCTCCCCAAACTAAATATCAGGGAATCAGAATTATACCAGGTCAGGGTATATTCTCAACTAAACATAAATCTGGCTGATATTATTTTCTCCTCATACAATGTTAATGGTCTCAATGGTCCTAGGAAAAGGTCTAAGATACTAACATATATGAGAAAGGAAAAAGTGATTGTTATATTTTTTCAAGAAACCCATTTTATAAAAACACTAACCCCATTTTCAAAAACATTTCAATATTGTCAATGGTACAATTCAACTACGCAATTGTCCAAAAGAAAAGGAGTTTCTACTGTGTTCCATAGGAAGTTGAGTTTTCAACAGATAGATACTCTATATGATGAATAGGGTAGGTATATATTTGTTAAAGGCCAACTATATGGGAAGGTGTACACCTCTGCCAATTTTTATTCCCCAAATACGCTACAACACTATTTTCTAGAACATGTTTTGAACAAACTGGATTCTTTTGTTGAGGGTAATTTGGTCTAGGGAGGAGACTTGAACACTCCCCTGGAACCAACCATGGATACATCAATGGGTAAAGCAAGATTAGTGCACCACAAATTCAGGGCCTTGAAGAAAAAGCTACCATGGTTTAATTGATGTTTGGAGGATGTTGAATCCCAGTTGTAAAGATTTTTCTTTTTATTGCTCAACCCATAACCTGTTTTCAAGACTAGACTATTTTTTTTATGTATAACAAAGATGTACAGATTCTAAAAAAGGCCACATACAAACCCTTTCATCTATCAGACCACGCTCCACTGTTAGTGCAACTCTCTCCCGGCGACGTTAAGAACAAAACATTTAATTGGTCGCTCAATGAAAGCTTGTTGACTGATCCTAAGGACACTTCAGCAATCATGAAAGATATACAATCCTTTTTTGATGAAAACCTACAAGAGGGAGACTGCACTTCTCTTGAATGGGAAACCCACAAGGCGTTTATCCGTGATAGATTGATTAGGTTAGGATCACATAAAAAGAAATTTAGAGAGAAAGAAATTAACGATATTCTATCTCATATAAAAGCGCTGGAAGCAGTTCATAAATTATCACTCGAGAAAAAAGTGATGAAAACAACTTACAACTAGAGTTGGATGCTCGGGTTTGATGGGTTCGGCCGAACTTGACAAAAAAGTTCGAGTTTGGGACCCGACCTAAACCTGAACCCTACTGAAGTCAATAGGGACCCGAACTTTTGAGCACTAAAATGGCAGTCAAAATGTCATGGAAAGGGCTAGAGGGCTGCAAATGGCATCAAAATGTGGTTTAGAGAAAGGCAAGTGCTCTGCTAACAAATGTGGATTGGGAAATAACTTAAAATAACATAAAATACGTAAAAATAAAAAATAATAATCTTGATCTAGGAGGACGAGGTCCATATGGAGTAGGAGGTTGAGGAGGCGGTGGCGGTGTAGATGGAAGCGACGGTGGAGGAGGAGGAGGTAGCCTACACTGCTCTTTGTTTTAAAATTTATTTTTAAAATTAGGGTACACCCCAAAACATTGGGAAATATAACTTGTGATAACCCCCTCCAGTGGTGCTAAACACACGTTCAGACAATACACTGGCTGCAGGGCAGGCCAGCACCTCCAAGGTGTAAAGGGCAAGCTCAGGCCTGTGCCCAATTTGGAGACCCAGAAGTTGCAGAGGGCAGACCCATCAGTCAGTTTGTGTAGGAGTGTGCACACTTACTGCCCCACCATGTCGCACGTCCCTGTGATGTTCACGATCCAATTTGATATCTGCTCTATCAACTTTCGATGTTCTTTTCTGCGCCTACCATGTTGATCACGGATAGCGGCGAATAAGGGTTCCACGCCGGAGAGGGAGAGCGTGGAAAAGAGAGACCACATCCAAGGGACATCAATGGATTAAATTTAATTGTGATCGAGCGGAAATGTGGAAGAAACTATTAAAACGGAAGAATTAAAGGAAAGGAGGGCGCGCAGCAATTGCCCACTCCCGACTCGGGGAGGTAGTGATGATAAATATCAATACAGGACTCTTAAGATGCCCTGTTATTGGAATGATTAATAAAAAATATTATAGGGAATGTCACTGGGGTATTTAGGATTTGGAAACAATAGCCAGGAGAGCCCCTGCTGCCGCTTTGTTGACTCTAGATAACTTCTGCCTAATCGCACGTCATTGTGACGTCCACGATCCATTTGGATATCTTCTCTATCAACTTTCGATGTTCTTTTCTGAGCTTACCATGTTGATCACGGTTATCGGCGAATCAGGGTTCCACGCCGGAGAAGGAGTGTGAGAAAGGGAAACCTCATCCAAGGGAGGTCAATGGCTGCAATGGGATAGAGCGGAAATGTGGGACAAGTTATTAAAGCAGAAGTATCGAATGAAAGGGCCAATTAAAGACGAATTTTAGAAATTTAAGTCCCTGTCACCAATGCAGAGCAGTTTTTTTTTTTAATCGCCAGAAATGGGTTAATGTTACCCACCAATGGAACAGATTATTTTTAAAAACTTGGTCCCTGTCACCTGTGCAGAGCAGGAGTTTATTCATGTCAAAAATTGTAAAATGTCAACCCAAGAATGTTACAGAAAAATTAGTGAAATTTATTAACTAGGTAGAGCAGGGGTCTATCACAACCAAAAATTGTTGAATGTCACCCGAAAATGTAAAAGAAAAAATTGTGAAATTTATTAAGCTGTCAACTAGGTAGAGCAGGGGTATATCACAGCCAAAAATTGGTTAACTTCACCCGAAAATGTAACAGACAAATTAGTGAATTTTTTTTTAACTGTCTACTAGGTATAGCAGTGGTATATCACACCCAAAAATTTGTGAATTTCACCCGAAAATGTAACAGTCAAATTAGTGAATTTTTTTACCTGTCTACTAGGTATAAGAGTGGTATATCACACCCAAAAATTTGTGATTTTCAACTGAAAATGTAACAGACAAATTAGTGATTTTTTTAACTTGTATACTAGGTATAGCAGTGGTATATCACACCCAAAAAATTGGTGAATTTCACCAGAAAATCTCCCCAAATAAAGATTTAAAAAAAACTCCAGGGAGATTGATTGTCTCTGCTCTGGATTCAATCACTAGCAGAGTCTCTGAATATATAGACACATATTTGCAGAGATATGTACCAAAAACTAATTCCTATCTGAAACATACAGGACAAGTGCTTGAGCTTTTAAATAATTTTGGTCAGGTTACAGAGGATACTATACTCATGACTGTGGATGTCACATCCCTATATACAATACCTATAGAGATTGGGATTTCCAGTGTAAAGTTTTTTATGGACCAGGACAATCAGATGGATGAGGCTCAAAAAAACTTTATTTTAGACTGCATCAATTATTGTTTAAAGCACAATTACTTTTGGTTTGAGGAGGATTTTTATGTGCAGACTTCCGGAGTCACAATGGGTGCGAAATTCGCACCAAGTTTTGCGACCTTTTTATGGCCTATTGGGAATATGAATACATTGATTGCTTGCTATTTTCATCTAGAATAAAATGTAGGCTATGCATATGGAAGAGATTCATAGATGACTGCCTTTGCATATGGCAGGGGGAAGAGTCAGCTTTAAGGGAATTCCTAGTATACATTAATGATAATATGTGGAACATTGTTTTCACAGAAAATATCAGTAAAGAAAAAGTGCAGTTTTTAGATCTGGAAATCTCCATTCATCAAGGTGAGATACAAACTATTACCTATTTTAAAGCCACTGATTGTCAAGGCTGAGGATGGGGAAAACCCTCAGCCGTGCGATGCCAGAAGATGTTATTGGCTGCTCTGCCAGGACGATAGAATTAGGGAGCAGGTCACCTCCTATCGTGCCCTAACCTGACCCTGACTCCTAACCATATGAGCCAACCCTGATGGTGGGAGGGCTCATACACCGGAACCTAATAGTCCCTGCTAGCCCTCAGGGTGGACCTGAACTAGGAGCAGGGTAAGACGACCTGTTCCTCCTAGGCACGGAGGAACAGGAGTCTACCTAGCCAAGCTGCAAGGAAAAGAGGTACAAAAACAGACGTATGGATATGGCAGGAGAACTACTCTTGTTCACACCTACCTGCCACAGCCTTGCTGACTGGATCCCGTGCAAACACAGCAAACACACATACACACACAGGAACCCAGATCCATACCTGCATTAAACATGAAAGGAAAACAACATCAACTTAACATCACATATAAACATTTATGACCACAAGGGTGGCCCTCACTGGCAGATGGTATAAGGGACCAGGAGGGTGCCTCCAGCTTAGGGCTCTTTCACACTTGCGTTCTTTTCTTCCGGCATAGAGTTCCGTCGTCGGGGCTCTATGCCGGAAGAATCCTGATCAGTTTTATCCTAATGCATTCTGAATGGAGAGAAATCCGTTCAGGATGCATCAGGATGTCTTCAGTTCAGGACCGGAACGTTTTTTGGCCGGAGAAAATACCGCAGCATGAGTTAATCCTGCCTGAGTTAATCCTGGAATGAATAAAGCTACTGAAGTTGTTTGAAGCACACGGGTGAGTGCCGCTGTTTTCATTTACCTCCTATTACACTCATGCTGCGCTTTTAGCTCCGGCCAAAAATCCTGAACACTTGCCGCAAGGCCGGATCCGGAATTAATGCCCATTGAAAGGCATTAATCCGGATTCGGCCTTAAGCTAAACGTCGTTTCGGCGCATTGCCGGATCGGACGTTTAGCTTTTTCTGAATGGTTACCATGGCTGCCGGGACGCTAAAGTCCTGGCAGCCATGGTAAAGTGTAGTTGGGAGCAGGGGAGCAGTATACTTACCGTCCGTGCGGCTCCCGGGGCGCTCCAGAGTGACGTCAGGGCGCCCCACGCGCATGGATGATGTGATCACATGGCACGTCATCCATGCGCATGGGGCGCTCTGACGTCATTCTGGAGCGCCCCGGGAGCCGCACGGACTGTAAGTATACTGCTCCCCTGCTCCCCACTACTACTATGGCAACCAGGCCTTTAATAGCGTCCTGGCTGCCATAGTAACACTGAACGCATTTTGAAGACGGATCCGTCTTCAAATGCTTTCAGTTCACTTGCGTTTTTCCGGATCCGGCGTGTAATTCCGGCAAATGGAGTACACGCCAGATCCGGACAACGCAAGTGTGAAAGAGCCCTTACAAACAAGGCTGGAGTACCCCTCAGACTACTGATCTTAACTGAGTCTTTATAGCCCATGTAGCCACACCCACACACAGACACACCCAGTGCACACACACTATGAAGGAAGTTAACCCTTCCAACACAAGGCAGGGAAGACGGCCACTTAAAGGGGAAGTACACACATAAACACACACTTCACCTGTTGCCGCGGGCAACGGCATGCGTGGCAACCATGTCCTGGGGATCAGCCAGAAGGCCGAGACACTGTCACCACATGCATACAACACCAAACGTAGTCACGGGCAACCAAGTGAAGGAAAATGTCACTACACACACCATAGGCCGTGACACTGATAGGAATAGCTACATTGATAGCAGTAGCTGTCACTACAACCCATGGATTAAAAATATCCCAAAAGGCCAATTCCAACGTATAAAATGGAATTGTACAAAATTGGAGGACTATGATGCACAAAGTGAAGTTATCCTGGAAAGGTTTAAGGAAAAGGGATATGCAGTAGATTTATTAGAAAGGCAGAGAGAGGAAGTCAGGGAAAGTACCGATACTAGAGAAAACAAAGTAGCAACTATGAAAACCAACAATCAGGAAAACAATCGCTACAAATATGCATTTTTAACAACATATTCCTCAGCTTGTCCAGAGATTAAAAAAGTAATAGGAAAAAATTGGAACATCTTGAAAAACGACCCTTGCATTGGTGACTTAGTCCCCCCCCAAAAAATATTTTTAAAAGGGCACCCGTTTTAAGAAATAAAATCTTCCACAGCTGCATGGTAAAACAAACTAAGACCACCAAAGAGACTGACCGGTTTACGTTGTATTGGCTGCAAGAATAGGGATAAGGAAAACAAAAGAATCCTGAATGAAAATAAACTGTCTGTAGCAAATAAAAAGGAGTTTAAAATTAAGGGCAATATGTCTTGTGAAACCGCAGGTGTGATCTATGTTCTAGAGTGCCCCTGCGGTTTACAATATGTAGGGAGAACCTTACGAAAATTTAAAATCAGAGTAAGTGAACATATTGGTAACATCAAGAGAGGTTTGGAGACACATAGTGTCTCGGCACATTTTAAAAGCTTTCATCAAAAAAAAAAACTTTTGGTCTGAAATTCAGGGCTGTGGAACAGGTTGTGAAACATTGGAGGGGCGGGGACCCTGTCAAACAGATAAATAAAAAAGAAGCGCAGTGGATTTATGACATGGGCACCCTCCAACCAAATGGGTTGAATATTGATTGGGATATCAGAGCAGCTATGTAGGATTTTAGATAGATAGATACAATTAGGGGAGGCGGGCCGTAGCGGCATGACGTGAGGACGTGCCGCGCTTTCTCCTCCTCCCTCCCTCCTCCCTCCTGCAGGCTGCCGACGCCTCGGCGTGTGGCTCTCTATGGAAGGCGCACGCATGGAACGGGGGAGCCGCTGAATGATCCGCAGACCTTACTGGTGATCCGTCGAGCTGAGCCGGGGGGTGTGGTGAGATAGCGCTTGGAGATTCGGAGGACCGTGACCGCAGGAGCAGACCCGTGTAGCGAAGTAATGGTGAAGTAGCCTGGCAACTTTGTAACGTTGTAACCCTGTGGGAATGCGGAAGCGACTCCTTGGAGCCTGTGTAGTGAGCTAAGCATTGCTAAGCATTGCTGAGAGACAGCGCTGTATCCCGTGGTGCTCGGTTGGTCTCCCAGCGGTATGTTGGAGGGGTGAGGCTGAAGACACAAGAAGGGGAACAAGGCAGCTTGATGATGGGTGTTACTCCCTTTCCCTCCTGTTGTAATAATTGCCGGGCGAACCTGGGATAATAATAAATTGGCTGTATACCACAGCGCTGTGCTGAAAATCTGGGTGCAGCGTACCGCAAAAGTTGCCCTGCTGGCCCGGCACACGGCTGTTTCAGGTGGGCCTGCGAGTGGGTACACACCTGGAAATATATGGAGGCTCTCAAGCTGTCCTAAGGCGTCAGGTATCCTCGGCAGGACTGGTGCCCGCCCAGAAAACGGAATTTTGTCCCCTTTAAGTGTCTTTAACAGCAGGCGACCTGGGAGACCATTGACACATTATGTACCTCCGTGCGGTGCACCCGCAGGTATAACAGCATAAGTGGTATGATAATCATATCTCATGAATCGACTCTCTGATCTCCTTTTGTTCATGTCCTCCCTTCTCCGGAAATTTGCCCGCACCCAGCCTCTGGACATTATTCGTTGTTTGGTAGGAAGAATAAACCGGACTTTTTTTTCTTTTGGATACGGACTGGTAAATAGAACTGTGGTTCTTGGCCCACTTTTTGGACTCCGTCGAGGGGACATATCTTCGTTCTGCTTTTTCTCTTTATTGCCCATATTTCCGTGTGACGGCACGGCAGCTATTTGATATCTTTTTTTTGTGTGTGGCTTTTGTGTGTGGCTCATGATTGTTTTTTTTCCCCTTTTTGTGCGCGGGAGGTTGTAATGGGGAGAGGATAGGGAGGGGAAGAGATGAAAAGATGCCACCAAAAAACTACAGCAGAAAATCGGTGGGAACCTCCTCACCGGGTGGGGGAAAAGGGAGCAGCACAGTAACTGACCTAGAAAAATATCTTAAATCCCCTCCAAACCCAAAGAGTAGGAGTGCACTACGGGGGAATAAGGAGGCCCAGAAAGATGGAGGTGATCCATCCGTCCCAGACGAATGCCCCGGGGCTGAGGGTAGGATAGGGAATGGAGAAGGGATGGAGGAAAGAATAAATTCAGTTGATAAAAAACTGGGAGAAATTTTAGGGGCGGTACAAAAGTCTAATCATAGTTTAGAGGATCTGACCACTAAGATCGCTTCTGCTCAGGCTGACCTCTCCTTGATCAAGCAAGAGATGAATAGGGTGAGGGAAAAGGTTAAGGAGCTGCAGATATCCTCAGGAGGGATGAGGAGAGATATTGATGGGACAAAAAAAAGAGTAGAAACTTTAGAAGGTGAAAAGAAAATCTTGCTAGAGAGAGTTACCACAATGGAGGATAGATCCCGGAGATCAAATATGAGATTAGTGGGATTTCCGGAGGGGGTGGAAGGAGAAGATATAACCGGGTTTATCCAGCAGTGGCTGGAGGATAGTTTTGATAAAAGTACCCTGTCTAGATGGTTTTTAGTTGATAGAGCACATAGAATCCCGGGAAGACCACCGTTAAAAGGGAGTCCCCCCAGGGCCATCTTAGTTAAAATCTTAAGTTCCAGAGACAGAGACGTAATAATGAGGGCAAAAAGGAAGATGCAGACAATAGAGTACAATGGCCGTAATATAGAAATATACCCAGATTACTCCAGAGCAACGCAGGAAAAGAGACGTGAATTTAGAGAAGTAAAGAGGAGGTTAGCAGCCGCCCAGTTACAATACTCCTTGATATACCCAACTAAGTTACGCGTAATATACCACGATCAAGTTAGTTTTTTTGGATCACCAGAGGAGGCTGCTGAATGGATGGATTCCAAGGGAATAGGATCATGAGATGGCCTGTGGAGTGGGTGAGGGGGGTGCGTGGGGGGGAGGGAAGGGGGCGTAGAGTAAGAGGAGGGGGAAATGTTATATTTCGCCAACCAGCAGGGGGGGGAGGGAGGGGGTAGGGGTGGGGGGGAAGGAGGAGGGGTTATGGGAGGGATGGTTGTCTTGATGGGATTACTAATGAAGATAAGAATGAAAACACAGGTGGAAGGCACACATGAGTAGGATCTTAACATGGAATGTACGAGGTCTGGGGGATAAGGTTAAGAGGGTTATGGTTTTTGATACAATTACTAGACACCTCCCAGCAATTGTGGGACTAACGGAGACACATAACACTAAGGATAAGACATACTTATTAACTCGGAAATGGGCTAAGTTCCAGTATCATTCATGTTTCTCTACCTACTCATGTGGAGTTAGTGTATATATCCACCACAAAGTGGACTACCTCCCACTAGATCAGAAGATCGATGATAGGGGCAGATATGTTTTCCTCCACTGCCAGTGGAATGGGAGACGGTGCGTTCTAGCCTTTGTTTATATACCCCCACCATTTTCACTATGTGTTATTAATAGCTTAGTGGAGTTTGCAGAGTCGCGAGGTAAATGCCCCATACTGGTAATGGGAGACTTTAACTCCGTTATGAATAGCTGTTTAGATAGATACTCTGTGATACCAAATGATAAATATGGGACAAGTCAACCAACACTTCTCAAAAGAATATCACAAGAACTGCTGTTAATAGATGTATGGAGGTATCTATATGATGATAAGCGAGCGTACTCATGGTTTGGTTATGGGAGTAAAATCATGTCAAGAATAGATATGGCATTAGCTAGCCCAGAACTGGTAGAGCAGATATCGAAAATGAGGTATGAGGCGAATAGTATTTCAGACCACTCCCCAATCTGCCTGACATTTAAAACATCGGTTAAACCAAAGGGTAGAGTGTTCCGGCTAAACCCACATTGGCTAAACCTGATAAATAAAGATGAAAGTATTAGCGCCGATATAGCGGAGTACTGGAAAATTAATCTTGGATCTGCACAAATAGGCTATGTATGGGACGCATTTAAAGCATACCTACGGGGCATCCTCGTTGGCAGAATTCAGGGCTTAAAAACTGAATTCGCCAAAAAGGAGAGGGAGCTGGGCGAAAAAATAAAGAAACTAGAGGAGAAACTCCTGGTCAATAATTCACCTGAGACGATGGCGGAGTTAGAAGAGTCTAAAATCTCTCTAAATAATTATCTGGAGAATAAGGCACAACAAAGAGTGTTTTTTGAGGGGGCCCGATATTTCAGGGAATCTGGGAAACCAGGTAGACTGCTTTCCACCATCGTACAGAATCAGAGGGGGGATGGTAGAATTAAGCGAGTTGAGAGGAGAGATGGGGTGATAACTTCCAGCCCGGGAGAAATTGAGCAGGAATTTGTTAAATATTACGGGGACCTCTACTCCTCGGAGGGAGTGGGGGATGGTGGAGACATAAAACTCTTTTTGGAGGGGGCCTCGCTCCCTACTCTCTCCGAGGAGGACAGGGAGTATTTGAATGGTCCAATAGAACAGGAGGAATTACGTGATACCCTGAAATCGATAAAGGGCAACTCTAGCCCCGGGCCGGATGGTCTCCCCTTCGAGATATATAGAAGATACGGGGAGGTTATCCTCCCAGTACTCCTGCGGGTTTTTAAGGAATCTATGGACGGGGGTGAACTCCCGGCCTCCCTGTCAGAGGCTGTAATAACCCTGATAGGGAAAAAGGGGAAAGACGAGAGTAAGGTCGATTCGTATCGCCCCATCTCTCTTCTCAACACGGACTATAAAATATGTGCCAAACTGCTGGCAAACCGCCTAAAAAAAGTGATAGGTACGATAATACACCCAGATCAATCGGGGTTTATACCGAAACGTCAGGCTCAAATGAATATCCGTCGGGCCCTCCTTAATATCCAGATGAGTGGGGAGGGTGCCCACTCCCTCCTGTCACTGGACGCAGAAAAAGCGTTTGACAGGGTGGAGTGGGCATACCTCTGGAACATAATGCGTGAGCTAAACTTGGGGGACAAATTTATTGGCTGGGTGCAACTACTGTACCAACATCCGAAAGTAAGGATTAAAATCAACGGAGAGACATCTGAATCGATGGTGTTGCAAAGGGGAACCAGGCAGGGGTGCCCCCTTTCACCATTACTGTTTGCCATCTTCGTCGAACCGTTAGCATGCAAGGTACGATCAGATGATAACATCAGGGGATTTGGGAGTAGGGGCCCCTCAGATAAAATGTGTTTATACGCGGATGATGTCTTGTTCTTCTTGAAAGGGGGGGCGTCGACGGTTCCATACCTGATGCGCACCGTAAATCAATTTGGTCAAATCTCCGGCTTCAGGGTGAATTGGATGAAATCAGTGTTACTCCCAATTGGCTACGAAACCAGGAGAATGGATCTTAATGTTAAAATATTGAAACCCACAGATGCACTGGAATACCTTGGAATCAAAATTAGTGCGAGGATCCAGGAATATATAGAATTGAATCTTGCCCCTCTGCTTAAAAGGGTTAAAAATAAAATAAGTATTTGGCAAAAAATACTGATAAGACAGGTAGACCGTATAGCTATTATTAAAATGATTTTGTTGCCGCAGGTCCTCTATGTTATATCCTCATGTCCTGTCTGGATAGGTGACCACCTTTTCAATGTATTGGAGGGATTGATAAATGATCTTATATGGGGGAAAAAAAGGGTCAGGCTCAAACAAAAATACTTATGGCTTGATGAAGAAGATGGTGGCTTGTCCGTGCCCTGCTTCAGAGGCTACTATTACGCATCCCAACTACAATGGTTAATGATAGAGGATGATAGATTACGTCAGTACCTAGTGGGCGAGTTTGTAGGTCTCCAATATAATATTTTTAGTGTCTTGGAAGCCGGGATATTAAAAATAAAGGGTAAGAAGTGCCCTATTAGTAATATGATGCACTTGATATGGGTGAATGTTAAAAAACTACTGGGGATAAATTACTCATTAAAGATTACCCCACTATGGGGGAATATAAACTTAGGCGAGTTTCAGAAGTTAGAGGATTATGTATTTTGGGAAAAAAATGGTATTAAGTTTATTTCACAGATTGAGATAAAAGGAAAGCTCAGGACATTAGAAGAATTAGGACTTAGTATAAAACTAGATACCCTCACACGTTTTAGATATTTTCGGTTAAAACATGCATTTGACAGCACTGAGAATAAATCGTATTTAATCACCAAACAATCAGAATTTGTAGAATTTTGCTGTCTCAATAAGGGGACCAAAATATCAATATCACAGATATATAAAAAAATTAAAAGGGGTTTAAGGGGAGTGATAAAGTTTAATAGTGAACAAAAATGGGCACTAGAAGTTGACCCTAACACGTTAGATTGGAGATGTATCTATAAAAGTATAAAAAGAAGTACAGTATCGAGTAATTTCCGACTGATACAGTTCTTTATTGTCCATCGTACCTATATCACCCCATGGGTGTTGAGTAGGATGTATAAAACAAGGGACGCTAGATGCTGGAAGTGCAGGATGGATAATGCGGATTTCACCCACTTGATCTGGCACTGCCCCCTAATGCAGGATTACTGGACTCAGGTTTTTCGGGAGCTGACCAGATCAACTGGGTGTTCAGCCCCAATGGAGATCGCTATAGCGGTGCTCGGATATATCAGGAAAATAGGTCTCGACATAGAAATAGAAAGGAAATGGGCCAAAGGATTAATGCTGGCGCGGGTTGTAGTGGCTAGGGAGTGGGGGGCGGACACACCACCAAACATCGAAGCATGGAAGAACTTATGTGGGAGGGTATGTAGATATGAATATGCCGGTACCCATAAATAAATGGAGGATGTGGAAGAAGGAAGGAAAATTTGTGGTATCCATCAAGACAACCATGTTGGGGGGGGGAAGGGGAGGGGTTATATTGTTTTTCTTTTTATTTTTTTTGTTTTGTATACGACACGAGGAAAGAAACAGGACAGGGATATATTCCAGATGTCTAAGGATAAGCGAGTAACAAATGTATGTGTATATACAGGAATTAGCATTGTTTATGTCCTGCTGTATTACTGTTTACTGTCATGTCTCGTTCCTGAATTTATTATATATGATGAAGGAAAAAAAATAAACTAAAAGTATTTAAAAAAAAAAAAAAAAAAGGATTTTAGATAGGTAGTTTATAATCATCACCCTAATAGGTTAAAATATAGCTAAAGAAGTAGGGAACGGTAATTGCTTGAAAACTGTGAAAAAGTATAGTTTTTTATATTTATGAATTTTAGATAATATAAAAAAAATGTATAGAATAATTTTTTGAAAGAATTACAGACGTGGACAAAATTGTTGGTACCCTTTGGTCAATGAAAGAAAAAGTCACAATGGTCACAGAAATAACTTTAATCTGACAAAAGTAATAATAAATTAAAATTCTATAAATGTTAACCAATGAAAGTCAGACATTGTTTTTCAACCATGCTTCAACAGAATTATGTAAAAAAATAAACTCATGAAACAGGCATGGACAAAAATGATGGTACCCCTAACTTAATATTTTGTTGCGCAACCTTTTGAGGCAATCACTGCAATCAAACGCTTCCTGTAACTGTCAATGAGACATCTGCACCTCTCAGCAGGTATTTTGGCCCACTCCTCATGAGCAAACTGCTCCAGTTGTGTCCGGTTTGAAGGGTGCCTTTTCCAGACTGCATGTTTCAGCTCCTTCCAAAGATGCTCAATAGGATTGAGGTCAGGGCTCATAGAAGGCCACTTTAGAATAGTCCAATTTTTTCCTCTTAGCCATTCTTGGGTGTTTTTAGCGGTGTGTTTTGGGTCATTGTCCTGTTGCAAGACCCATGACCTGCGACTGAGACCAAGCTTTCTGACACTGGCTAGTACATTTCTCTCTAGAATTCCTTGATAGTCTTGAGATTTCATTGTACCCTGCACAGATTCAAGACACCCTGTGCCAGACGCAGCAAAGCAGCCCCAGAACATAACAGAGCCTCCTCCATGTTTCACAGTAGGGACAGTGTTCTTTTCTTGATATGCTTCATTTTTTCGTCTGTGAACATACAGCTGATGTGCCTTGGCAAAAACTTCGATTTTTGTCTCATCTGTCCACAGGACATTCTCCCAGAAGCTTTGTGGCTTGTCAACATGTAGTTTGGCATATTCCAGTCTTGCTTTTTTATGATTCGTTTTCAACAATGGTGTCCTCCTTGGTCGTCTCCCATGTAGTCCACTTTGGCTCAAACAACGACGGATGGTGCGATCTGACACTGATGTTCCTTGAGCATGAAGTTCACCTTGAATCTCTTTAGAAGTCTTTCTAGGCTCTTTTGTTACCATTCGGATTATCCGTCTCTTAGATTTGTCATCAATTTTCCTCCTGCGGCCACGTCCAGGGAGGTTGGCTACAGTCCCATGGATCTTAAACTTATGAATAATATGTGCAACTGTACTCACAGGAACATCTAGTTGCTTGGAGATGGTCTTATAGCCTTTACCTTTAACATGCTTGTCTATAATTTTCTTTCTGATCTCTTGAGACAGCTCTTTCCTTTGCTTCCTCTGGTCCATGTCGAGTGTGGTACACACCATATCACCAAACAACACAGTGATTACCTGGAGCCATATATATAGGCCCAATGGCTGATTACAAGGTTGTAGACACCTGTGATGCTAATTAGTGGACACACCTTGAATTAACATGTCCCTTTGGTCACATTATGTTCTGTGTTTTCTAGGGGTACCATCATTTTTGTCCATGCCTGTTTCATGAGTTTATTTTTTTACATAATTCTGTTGAAGCATGGTTGAAAAACAATGTCTGACTTTCATTGGTTAACATTTATAGAATTTTAATTTATTATTACTTTTGTCAGATTAAAGTTATTTCTGTGACCATTGTGACTTTTTCTTTCATTGACCAAAGGGTACCAACAATTTTGTCCACGTCTGTATGTTCGATTTTATAACATTAATTTTCATGTGTGTTATTTGTATGTGTTGCATGCTATATGATAGAGGCTAGTAACCCAATTGTCCGGCAAAAAAAAGTTTGACCCCGACACAGGAGGTTTTGACACGGAAATGTTTAATGGAGGACATAAATAGGTGCCGGTGATATGCTATGTAGAGCCCCAGGTCGGGCGGACAAAGGACTGACTAGACATTTTGAGGCCCCACGCACACGGCCGTGTTTCACAGCCGTGTGCGGGCTGTGGAACCGCGGCCTGGATCCCTCCTGAGAGCAGGAGCGCACGGCGTCACTGGTTGCTATGACGCCGTGCGCTCCCTGCTGCCGGCACAGTACAGTAATACACTGGTATAGATCATACCAGTGTATTACTGTATTGCGGCGGCAGCAGGGAGCGCACGGCGTCATAGCAACCAGTGACGCCGTGCGCTCCTGCTCTCAGGAGGGATCCAGGCCGCGGTTCCACGGCCCGCACACGGCTGTGAAACACGGCCGTGTGCATGGGGCCTAATGCTGATTTCAAGTGCTTGTTTGTGAGTACAATAAATAGATTTTCATTTAAAAGTACCGTGGATGCTGCACTATGTTGCCGTTTCTTTGAAGGTGCTGGAGTGTATGAGATTCGGCTGGGCAGCTTGGAGCGAGGAAAAGGGCGTCTGCCTGTGAGAAATACATTTTTTGGCTACTTTTTTGCTGGGAGAAGCGAGGACCAGAACCTATTTTCTTCTATTATTACATACAGGGAAGAGGACCGGCTCCTGTCATCTGGACTGCTGCTATTAATAACCTTTTTGGGGTATACGCAGACTTTTCCACTCATCCCCCTCCTTAATACGGATAAGATTATAAGCCCCCCCCCCCCCCCCCCCAAAGATCAGGTTTAGTGACCTCCAAGTATTTGATTAAACAGGTCTGGGATCAACAGCAAAGAGTATCGGTTTTTAATAGTAATTTTATTTAGCTCCCTGTAATCAATACATGGCCTCAAACCGCCTCCCTTTTTTCCCACAAAAGAAAAACCCTGCCCCCATAGGGGACACTAAGGGTCTAATATGTCCTTTTTGTAAACTTTCCTTCAAATAATCCCTCATAGACTGTCGTTACAGACCGGACAAGTAATAAATACGACTCTTATGGTATTTAGACCCTTGAATGAGGTCGATAGCACAATCATAAGGTCTATGAGGGGGAAGGAAGTCAGCATGGGTAATGGAAAAAACATCAGAAAAATCAATAATATACTTAGGGATACTTTTCAACTCTGTAGTAACACCAGCCTGAATAATCGGTAGATTATCGGTAGACTTCTCTAATTCGCCCGTGGACCAGTTGATAACTGGGTTATGAACCTGGAGCCAAGACATATCCAGAACTATCTGGCAGATTTTTCAAAATCAAAAAAGAGCAATTCTCTGTATGAAAAGCCCCCACCACCAAGGTCATCTCAGGGGTAAATTATTCCACAGTCCCGCCCACCAAAGGAGTGGAGTCAATTGCAATAATGTGAATAGGGTTAGCAAGAGACAAAATGGGCATCCCTAGGGAAAGGGTGAATTTGCGGTCAATAAAATTAGAAGCGGGCCCAGAATCAATAAATGCCTCCCAAGAACCTTTACAAGAAATAACCACTGGTAACAATACTTTTCTTTTTTACCACCTTGGGGAGTACCTTATCCTTCTGGGCATCGGGACGTAGAAATTTCCTGGAAAGTGGCAGTTTAGGACATTGTCACAACTAATGGTCAGTTTCTCCACAATAGAAGCAGGCACCCCTCTGAAGTCTTTGATCCCTCATGTTAATTCTGAGGTGCACGGGTTCCTCTAGACCATGGGTGTCAAACATGCGGCCCGCGGGCCGCATGCGGCCCGCAATGAATATCTTTGCGGCCCGGCAAGTATTTCTGAACATGAGCGCGCTGCTATCGGCGCGCTCATGTTCTCTCAGCAGCACAGGGAGAAGGAAGCTGTCCTCCCTCCCCCTGTGCTGCTGCCGCTGCCACCAATGAGAAGAGAGGGGGGGGAGGAGGGGCGGGCGCACTGCGCCACCAATGAGAATAGAGGGGGGGAGGAGGGGCGGGCGCACTGCGCCACCAATGAGAATAAAGGGGGGGGGGAGGAGGGGGGGGCGCACTGCGCCACCAATGATTGGACTATTTCCACACAGAGCGGCGCCCAGCACTCACCATTAGTCCTGGGCGCCGCTCCGTTCGCCCGCAGTGCCCCATTACTGTCTCCTCTCCTGCTCCACATGCTGCTTACTATCGGAGCGATGGGGGGAGACATCAGCTTCACTAGTGGGCGTTCCTTCTCCCTGCGCTGCGATTGGACAGCGCCACAGCCAGGAAGAAGGAACGCCCTCTAGTGAAGCTGATGTCTCCTCCCATCGCTCCGATAGTAATCAGCAGCATGTGGAGCAGGAGACAGTAATGGAGCACTGCAGTCGAACGAGCGGCGCCCAGGACTAATGGTGAGTGCTGAGACATCGCTGGGTGCCGCTCTGTGTGGCCTGATAGTGAAAGAAGTTTAACACAATACAGGAGGCGGGTGCCGGCAGCAGAATCGCATTGCCGGCACCCTGCCCCTGACAGGGAGCTGCGATCAGAGGCAGTTAACCCCTTAGGTGCCGCACCTAAGGGGTTAACTGCTGATCTGCCAGTACCCGCCTCCTGTATAAAGGGGTAATTTATCATTGGTGGTGCAGTGTGCCCCCCCCCCCTCAACCCCCCCATCCCATTAAAATCATTGGTGGCACAGTGCGCCAGCCCCTCTCAACCCCCCCAGTATTGAAATCATTGGTGGCAGTGGCCACAGGGACCTCTCCCTCATTGGTGGTGCAGTGGCAGCTTCTGATCGGAGCCCCAGCTGTGTAAGCCTGGGGGCTCCGATCAGTTACCATGGCAGCCAGGACGCTACAGAAGCCCTGGTTGCCATGGTAACATCCCTGATGCTGTGTGCACAAGGCACAGAGCAGCAGGGACAGTGTGAAGTCCTATTCACCCTGATAGAGCTGAATAGGACAAGGGATGAAAGATCCCAGGTTCTCGCCCCTAAGGCTACTTTCACACTTGCGTTCAGAGCGGATCCGTCTGAGACGGATCCGCTCATATAATGCAGACGGTGGATCCGTTCAGAACGGATCCGTCTGCATTATATTGTAAAAAAAATTCTAACTGTGAAAGTAGCCTGAACGGATCCGTCCAGACTTTTACATTGAAAGTCAATGGGGGACGGATCCGTTTGAAGATTGAGCCATATTGTGTCATCTTCAAACGGATCCGTCCCCATTGACTTCCATTGTAAGTCTGGACGGATCCGCACGCCTCCGCACGGCCAGGCGTTTTTTTTTTATGCGGCCCACATAAACTTAAATTTTGTTTTTTTGGCCCATGTTAGCCTTTGAGTTTGACATGCTTGCTCTAGACAATCCTCCAATTTGATTCTCAAGGGTGAGGAATCGGGTTTAACCACCTCCTGTGTAAATGTAAAACGTTCTCTTTGTCTCTCTCTGAAACGTCGGTCCAGTCTAATGGCTAAAGTCATAGTCTGTTCTAAGGTGTCCAGAGAGGGGTAACTGACCAACATATCTTTCAGGTCCTCACAGACCCCTAACCTGAACTGACACTTAAGTGCTAGATCGTTCCAGCCCGAAGAAACACAATGCAATATTCTTCCACAGGCCTGTTTCCCTGACTAAAAGACTTTAATTGACACTCTGCAACCGTTGACTTATCGGGTTCGTCGTAAAGTATGCCTATTGCCTGAAAAAACAACTCAGCGGGGAGGCCGTGGGGAGAGAATAAGCCCATTCTTGCAGGTCTCCCATCAATAAAGAGATAATAATGCCCACTCTTTGTTGTTCAGAACCCGAAGAGTGTGGGTGTAAACAAATATATAGCTTGCAGCTCTCCTTGAATTTAAAAAAATGTTTACGATCCTCTGAAAACTGATCAGGCAACATAACATGGGGTTTAAGATTCTGAAGAGGGGAGGCCGCTATAGGCTGGATCTGAAGCAACTCCTGCTGCTGCAGCCTCTCTTGTCAGTTCCTGCACCATTTGGGCGAGACTCTGCACCTGATCCGTAAGGACTCTCATGGCGTCCATGGTTTTAGGTAGGGCCTGTGATTCTGTCACAAATAGATAGGGATAGTGCAGCCCCTGTAAGGCTTCATGCACACGGCCGTTCTTTGGATCCGCATCCGAGCCGCCGTTTTCACGGCTCAGATGCGGACCCATTCATATCAATGGGGCCGCAAAAGATGTGGACAGCACTCTGATTGCTGTCCGCATCCGTTGCTCCGTTCCGTGGCCCCGCAATTTTTTTTGAAAATGAGGCCTAAATGGTATAAACTTAAACAGGCTGTGTATACCTGCACCACATTTATCACAGAGGCTCAGGCTGGATGGAAAATGTGTTGCATGGGAAATTTTGACTAGCTCTATACCAACTTTTGGATGGCTTACTTTATAGTTTTTTTGCACCGTTTTTCTGCAATTTTGCAGCTAAACATCACATCTTAGGCTGCACCTCCTTTTCTATGAAGCCACTCTCACTTCCTGTTCGACCATACCCTTTTGTTGGATTATGCACCAAAACTTTCTCTAGACATAGATATGCCAAAGTACACAACTTTCTGGTGCATTTTATGCCAAAAACCTAGGTACACTCACATTTCTGTTGGTGTCACGAAGCAGCTGGTGTAAAGCCACTGTGCCACGTGTCCTACTTCCTTTAAGGGCGTCGTCTAGGTAAACCCCTTGTTCTTCACAGTACCCCTGATAGTGGGGATAGACCTTCCCGAGGGGAACACCAGGTTGCTACCTCTTGAGGAGCATTGGTACATGAGGCAGCTGGTCCAGGCGGACCAGGAGGTACCTGAGTAACCAGTACCAGAGGAACGGACGTAGTCAGCAGGCCAAGTCATAACCAGGAGCAACAGTGCAGGACCGAAGGATGAGGCAGAGGCGAAGTCAGACGGGCAATAGGTCAGGGCACGCGGCACAAGTACAGGTCAGGCAATCTGGGTTGGCAACAGGAGAGTCAAGAAAAGCAGGCAGGAATCAAACAGGTAGTCCAGAAACACAAGCATGGGTGAGGTACACAGTAACACAAGCAGAGATATCAGCAACCTAGAAGGACACAAGGAACTTGATGCTGAGGCATCTGGGAAGGGGCCTGAGCCACTTATATACATGCAGGAGGGCTAGGATTGGTCAGCGAGGTCACATGATCTAATCCATAAAGCACAGGAAGTTACGCGCGCCGGCCCTAAAGGAAGTGCTACAGGGAAGAAGCAGCAAGCATGCTGTGGCCAGGGCCAAGGAAACTGGAGCGGATCCCAGAACAAACAGTACCTGTAAGGACAGAGCAGCGGTGAATGAGAAGCACTAACAGCAGATCATCACTAAACACGACGCCCGAGACCGCGGCGGTAAGCAGCCACTGTTTCAGTTGTTCTATAAAAAGTGCATTTCTTTTATGACCCCCAGAAAAGCTATTTTAATCTTGGAATTATGGAGACTGTATATGATAGGGTTGATCATGGGAGTGATAGTTGTATAGACCACAGCAAAAGATAAATCTAAAACATCAGAATAAGTTGGTATTAGATAATCTATTAAGCTTGTCCCATAGAAAATAGAAATGACAGTGATGTGGGATGAGCAGGTGGAGAAGGCTTTCCTTCTGCTTTCTCTTGACTTTATCTTGAAGATGGCAAAGAAAATGTTAACGTAAGAAATAAAAGTGTACATCAATGGAACAAAAATGAATGAGAAAAATTCCATGGCAATTATTATGAGTAAAAGTTCTGTGCCAATGCAATTGGTCTTCGTTACTGACTTAAAATCACAGAAGAACTGATGGACGAGGTTGGAGTGACAGGAGGACATGTACAAAATTGAGGTTACATACATTAAGGTGTTTAAGAACGAGGCTGTCCAAATCCCCATAGTTATCAGGATGCAATTTCTCCGACTCAGTATCCGGTGATAATGTAAGGGGAGGCAGATAGCGACATATCGGTCATAAGCCATAATGAAGAAAAGAATATCCTCAGCATTTATCACTGTTCCAAAAAAATAGAACTGAATAAAACATTGTGAGAAGGAGACAAAGTGATTTCCGGACAATAACATGTGCAGTAATTTTGGAACCGTGACCGATGTAAATAATATGTCTAAAATAGACAAATTACAGATAAAGAGATACATTGGTTCATGTAACTGAACTGCCAGACATATGACTGTGATAATGGAGGAATTGATAAGGACTCCAATCAGATATATCAAGAAGAAGAAAGTGGTAATGAGCGGTTTATACTTTGTCTCTCCAGAAAATGGCAACATATAAAAATATTGAACAGACGTCTCATTCTTCACTAGTGTTTCCTTAGCAAAAACACCAAAAAATGCATTTTACATTATTGATATATATCCTCCATACATGTTGTTAAAATGGGTCTGTAGGTGCCCCCACAAACACCTCCCCCCCGGCCTGTGATGTAAGAGGAGGCCAGTGAGTATGGTAATGACTAGCGATGAGCGGGAGGTGCCATATTCGATATTTTGCAAATGTTCGATTGAATATTCGTCTTATATTCTTCTAAATCGAATATTCTTCATTATTCTATTCATCACGAAAAATATGCGATTTAATTATTCACGTATTTTGATTTTTTAACTGTATAAGGCAACTTTCCTATTGGTTGGCTAGGGCTATTGGCTAATATGTGTATTTTAAGAATATTCGCTATATTTCTATATATACCTGTTTTAGAATATGCCAAATATTCAAAAAAACTTAAGTTATAGCAATATAGTGAATATTCATAAAATACACATATAGACTGCAATTTAGCTAATATAGTGCTATAATCTTTTTTTTTATAGTCACATTTTTTTTTTTCTCTTCTGAACTTCAGATTTGGAAAAAATTTACACTATTGAAAAAAAATACTATAGCACTATATTAGCTAAATTGCAGTCTATATGTGTATTTTAAGAATATTCGCTATATAGCTATAACTTAGTTTTTAAGAATATGATAAATATTCTAAAAAACGAAGTTATAGCAATATAGCGAATATATTCATTATTTAGAATATTGGTCTTGTTTTTTTTTTTCAATCTGTACTGTTATTTCACTTTGGCATACTCCTCCCCGACAAGCGTCCCCGTCACCATGGGAACGTCTGTGGGTTAGAATATACCATCGGATATAAATTTTCACGATCTCAGGGAAAACTCAGATCCGATGGTATTTTCTAACCCACAGGGGTGACGGGGACGCTTGTCGGGGAGGAGTATGCCAACAACTTTACAGATTGGGAAAAAAAAAAAGGTGAATATTCTAAATAACGAATATATTACCTATATTGCTATATATTTGTCTTTTAGAATATTTGTCATTATTTTTCCATATGAAAACATGATTCCTTCCTGCTTAAGTTGCTTGTGGGCCAATGACTCATTGACCCACAATAAAGAAGCAGGGAGGAATCATGTTTTCAGATGTTAAAAAATGCAGAATATTCGATATAGCTAATATGTAGCACTATATTCAAAATATTCGCGAATTAGCAAAGTTGCGATATTCGCGATTAATATTCGCTATTCGAATATTCGCACTCAACACTAGTAATTACCTTTTACAACAGTTTTTACGAACTCTGCTACCTATCAGGCCTGCCTCAAAATCTTTGTATTAAAACATGCATGCCTCCTAGCAACTTCATATTACCTCCTTCCACTCCATCCAAATGTCCCACGTACATGTATACCAAACATGGCGGAGGTAATGGCAGGATGACTGGAGTCATCTAATTGCTCCCTGTTAATGACCTGGGATCAATTTGATTTTGATACCATAGACGCATATACATGGCCTGAGTTCTCAGGAGGAAGCACATGGACCAAGTATGGACTAGGCCACATATTTCTTTGATATATATCGCAAGATAGGGGTTTCATGTGTGACCACGGCTGCTAGCCTTTTCCTAACTCCTCTAACAGTTCTGGTATGTGTGAGTTTTGTGTATGACCCTCACACTATCTTCAAGTTTTATGATAGGGGTCTGGTCTCTGTGAAGTGGTTCCATCTTACTTACTTTCTGGCTACAATCTCCTGACCTGACATTGGGAAAGGAACATGGACGAGGTTCTGAGCCAATACTGGAATGTAAAAAGAGGCATTGCCTACTCCAAAGAATAATTTTTATATCTGGATCTCTCAACACAATATATATAGAACAAAAGACAGCAGCACTAGTCAGAAATGATGTGGGTGCAATCCCTCTAGGCTGTAGGTTGTGGAGCCTATGTATTGAAAGGTACAAGATGAGACAGCACTCTGTTGTTAATGAAAAAGGTGGTGGACCACTTTCATTCACCCAAATCGAAACGTTTTAGTCCAACACAATGAGGCCTTACTCAAGCAATGTGACATGTGCATAGACAAAGTACATATAGGGTAACAGGCATAATGAATCAATCAAATAATGTAATCAACAATAAGTGAGTTAAAAATATCACATCTCAAAGATATCACAGTTAGCAAGGGCCTCACTATAATGAATATTCATATATGTGAAAAATGAAGAAAATGTATTAATGTGTGTAGATAATATGTATCAACTAAGTGTACTTCATATCTAAATGTGTCAATAAAATAACCATCAACCCTCATGTCGATGTAATGGTGCATGAAAACTTACAGGATCATCATTGTGGACGCGTGTGTCTCATGGGTGAAATTAGTTAGAAGACAGCGCATACTCCAGAACTAGCGTAAACGCTAGGGAGCCAGGGAAAACACCCGGCGATGAAGTGATTAGATGGGAGACGTGCTTACGAGCATACATGAATGCGCGCATGCGCACACTGAGTCCCGACTCCTAAGTATACCAAGCACGGGACTAGCTATGTGCACATGTGTGGGTCAGCACACGCGCATAATATGCCAGCACTGCCAATCTGTCCATGGCCAGAATCTGACTGTGTGCGCATGTGTGAGCGAGTACGGCTAAATTTCTATACATGCACAAAGAACAAAAATGACCAAACATGAAGTAGAGACACATTGAGGTAACGTCTACTGCAATAAATATTCATAAATTAATAGATAATCAAATAAACTAAATAGATCCAAAAACATATAAGAGATATGGAGTGCAATAGTATTCTATATAGACTGTAATCATTACAGAACATAAGTAAAGTCCCAACGGTAGATAGGACTGCTCAAGACCAATAGTAATAATGATAAATTGGAGAATAAAATCAATAAAATCCAGACACAACTTATCTGTGATAGCCACAATGGCCAACCAAACCCACTGTAGAAAAAAAAAAAACCACTCATTTGTGATGAATGGGAGCTGCCAACCGAGACGTCGCCAGAAGGTCACAAAAACACAAATTTGACAAAATGAATTATGAATTCGATCATCTTTAAAGCGCTCCCATGCCAATGGTTTGGGGACACTTACTTATGGGCAGATACACACAGGTCAAGATCAATTTTGTTTGAAAACTGACAGTAATAAGTTTAGAAATAAATTAATAACCATGTTTAGAAATACGCCAAAATATCTGAAATTTGATAAGGAATACCCAAAATGCAATACAAATTTAGATGAAACCTGTCAGGAGTATGTATGGATTGCCTATGGGAAGACTACTAATAAATAGGAATTATGGATTACTACTATAGTCTATATAGTCTATGAGATGTTGGTGAGGTACAGTGGCGGAGGTGGTCCTGGCACAGCTGATCCTATGCTGCACAGGTCTCTCTTTGGCTGCAACAATATCAGCTTTTTCAACATAATGTACTTCTTTTGTGCTTATTTTAATGTTTTACTGGATTTAGGAGACAAAAAATTAAGATGTTTAATATTAGCTCGGACATGTGTGACCAATGGAAAGAGCTGGAGATCACTACACTCTTGCTATTAAAACCACCTTAGAAAAAGGTTGAGAGCTAATCTATACAATGACCACTGTATGTAGACTTAAAAATTCTGACAATCAGTAGAAAAAGAAACATGGGTCGCACATCCATATGCATTAACCATGTATAAGAGGCATTTTGTATATGTTTCGATCGAAATACATAAGACCACGCAGTACGTCAAGTTGTACTCATTTAAGTGGATCCCTACACTACTTTGGCACACTGTCACTTATTGACCACTGCTGGTGCAACACGGCATCTAGGTTCTGTGAGACCCCATAGAGCTAATCCACCCTGGCACTTTTAAATTCTGATTAAAACATTTTTGTTGCAAAAAAAAAAAAAAAGCCCAAAGGTGTGCAACCCCTTTAAAACAAGGAGGAGAATTTCATTATAATTGTTTGAGCAATCAAATCAAATATTAGGAATATGAAATGTCAGTGAGTTGAGCATGCCTTTGAATCCTGCAAATACTGTAATACTAAAATGTATGTTTAGAATGAATTAGAAACTAAATTAAGCTGATTTTTTTCATAATCTTATATTCAAATAAATTACTAAAACAACAGATTTAATCCAGGTCAGTAAACTAATAGTCTATTGACATCAAACCAGAGGTTACATATTTTTTCTGTTAATGACCTCATGTGTAGAATATAATAGTCTACTTAAAGGGGTTATCTGGGAATTCCATATTGATGACCTACCTACTGGATAGGGGGTCCAGGGAGTCTTTGTGACAATAGGACATCAATATGAACATCCTTTCAATGTAATTTATAATATTAACTGCTCTTATTTTAATGTTTTTCTGACTTACCATTAGAGAAACGCAAGGCTGGTGGCATCTTATGTAAACATCTTCCCTGGATTGTGTAAGATCTGCGCAGAACATTTATATCATACTGGGAAAGTCACAGCCTGGTGATTATCGCTGTAAATTGACCCCAGAGGAAACATTCTAATTTTTGTGATGAATATCTCATGGGTTTTTAAATGATTTATTAAGCTTTTGTTTGCATAAATAAAAAAATTATGAATTGTAGATTTAAGCCATTTTCCATTTTGTTTTTATAATACTTCCTGGAGCCATAACTTTTTTAACATTTTCAGTTCACATATTGTAGCCATATGAGGGCTTATTTTTTGCATAACAAGTTCTACTTTCTTATGACACCATTTAATATTGCGTACAATGTATTGGGAACGAATTCCAAATGGGATGAAATTGGGGAAAAAAATTCAATTTTCCCAAATTTTATGGGTTTTGTTTTTATGGCATTCTTAAGGTGGTAATATTAACCTGCTACTTTATTCCTCTGGTTCAGTATGATTATGTTAATTCCACATTGATATAGTTTTTCTTGTGTTTTAATACTTTAACCACTTCCACACTGGGCTATTTACCCCCTTCCTGACCAGGCCTAATTTTGCTAATCTGACATGTACCACTTTATGTGGTAATAACTTTAGAATGCTTTTACTTATCCAAGCCATTCTGAGAATGTTTTCTCGTGACTAGGGATGAGCGAACTCGAACTGTATAGTTCGGGTTCGTACCGAATTTTGGGGTGTCCGTGACACGGACCCGAACCCGGACATTTTCGTAAAAGTCCGGGTTCGGGTTCGGTGTTCGTCGCTTTCTTCGCGCTTTTGTGACGCTTTCTTGGCGCTTTTTGAAAGGCTGCAAAGCAGCCAATCAACAAGCGTCATACTACTTGCCCCAAGAGGCCATCACAGCCATGCCTACTATTGGCATGGCTGTGATTGGCCAGAGCA
Source organism: Bufo gargarizans (assembly GCF_014858855.1). Taxonomy (NCBI): domain Eukaryota; kingdom Metazoa; phylum Chordata; class Amphibia; order Anura; family Bufonidae; genus Bufo; species Bufo gargarizans. The sequence continues at coordinate 187,154,953 of NC_058087.1, read as the reverse complement.
CCATGTGACCCAGCCTCTATTTAAGCTGGAGTCACATAGCGCCGCCCGTCACTCTGCTCTGATTAGCGTAGGGAGAGGTTGCGGCTGCGACAGTAGGGCGAGATTAGGCAGATTAACTCCTCCAAAGGACTTGATTAACTGATCGATCTGCAGCTGTGGACCATTGAGCTGCTGATCCTCAATTGCTCACTGTTTTTAGGCTGCACAGACCGTTTGTCAGTCTCATTTTTCTGGGTTGATCGGCGGCCATTTTGTGTCTTGTGGTGCGCCAGCACAAGCTGCGACCAAGTGCATTTAACCCTCAATGGTGTGGTTGTTTTTTGGCTAAAGCCTACATCAGGGTGAAGCTGTCACACCAAGTGCATTTAACCAGCAATAGTCTGTTCATTTTTTGGCCATATACAAAATCAGGGGCAAGCTGCGCCTGTCACCAAGTGCATTTAACCCTCAATGGTGTGGTTGTTTTTTGGCTAAAGCCTACATCAGGGTGAAGCTGTCACACCAAGTGCATTTAACCAGCAATAGTCTGTTCATTTTTTGGCCATATACAAAATCAGGGGCAAGCTGCGCCTGTCACCAAGTGCATTTAACCCTCAATGGTGTGGTTGTTTTTTGGCTAAAGCCTACATCAGGGTGAAGCTGTCACACCAAGTGCATTTAACCAGCAATAGTCTGTTCATTTTTTGGCCATATACAAAATCAGGGGCAAGCTGCGCCTGTCACCAAGTGCATTTAACCCTCAATGGTGTGGTTGTTTTTTGGCTAAAGCCTACATCAGGGTGAAGCTGTCACACCAAGTGCATTTAACCAGCAATAGTCTGTTCATTTTTTGGCCATATCCCAGTCTAATTCTGTCACTAAATCCATACCGGTCACCCAGCGCCTAAATACTAGGCCTCAAATTTATATCCAGCTAAATCTGTCCCTAGTGCTGTAGCTGGGCGAGTTATTTAGTGTCCGTTCAAGCACATTTCTTGTTCTGGGTTGAAATACAATTCCCAATTTAGCAATTTCATAATTTAGTGGTTCCTGCTATATCAGAGCTATTTGAAATCTATCCCAAAAAGGGTATATAATATTGAAGGTGCACATAGGGTCATTCAGAATAACTTCACACACACCCGCTACTGTGTATTTCCAAGTCTAATTCTGTCACTAAACCCATACCTGTCACCCAGCGCCTAAATACTAGGCCTCAAATTTAAATCCCTCTAAATCTCTCGTTACCGTTGTCCTGTTGTAGCTGGGAAAGTTATTTAGTGCCCGTCAAAGCACATTTTTTGTTCTGGGTTGAAGTACAATTCCCAATTTAGCAATTTCATAATTTAGTGGTTCCTGCTATATCAGAGCTATTTGAAATCTATCCATAAAAGGGTATATAATATTGAAGGTGCACATAGGGTCATTCAGAATAACTTCACACACACCCGCTACTGTGTATTTCCAAGTCTAATTCTGTCACTAAATCCATACCGGTGACCCAGCGCCTAAATACTAGGCCTCAAATTTAATTCCCTCTAAATCTCTCGTTACCCACCGCTGTACTGTTGTTGCTGGGCAAGATATTTAGTGTCCGTCAAAGCACATTTTTTGTTCTGGGTTGAAGTACAATTCCCAATTTAGCAATTTCATAATTTAGTGGTTTCTGCTATATCAGAGCTATTTGAAATCTATCCATAAAAGGGTATATAATATTGAAGGTGCACATAGGGTCATTCAGAATAACTTCACACACACCCGCTACTGTGTATTTCCAAGTCTAATTCTGTCACTAAATCCATACCGGTGACCCAGCGCCTAAATACTAGGCCTCAAATTTAATTCCCTCTAAATCTCTCGTTACCCACCGCTGTACTGTTGTTGCTGGGCAAGATATTTAGTGTCCGTCAAAGCACATTTTTTGTTCTGGGTTGAAGTACAATTCCCAATTTAGCAATTTCATAATTTAGTGGTTTCTGCTATATCAGAGCTATTTGAAATCTATCCATAAAAGGGTATATAATATTGAAGGTGCACATAGGGTCATTCAGAATAACTTCACACACACCCGCTACTGTGTATTTCCAAGTCTAATTCTGTCACTAAACCCATACCTGTCACCCAGCGCCTAAATACTAGGCCTCAAATTTAAATCCCTCTAAATCTCTCGTTACCGTTGTCCTGTTGTAGCTGGGAAAGTTATTTAGTGTCCGTCAAAGCACATTTTTTGTTCTGGGTTGAAGTACAATTCCCAATTTAGCAATTTCATAATTTAGTGGTTTCTGCTATATCAGAGCTATTTGAAATCTATCCCTAAAAGGGTATATAATATTCAAGGTGCACATTGGGTCATTCAGAATAACTTCACACACACCCGCTACTGTGTATTTCCAAGTCTAATTCTGTCACTAAACCCATACCTGTCACCCAGCGCCTAAATACTAGGCCTCAAATTTAAATCCCTCTAAATCTCTCGTTACCGTTGTCCTGTTGTAGCTGGGAAAGTTATTTAGTGCCCGTCAAAGCACATTTTTTGTTCTGGGTTGAAGTACAATTCCCAATTTAGCAATTTCATAATTTAGTGGTTTCTGCTATATCAGAGCTATTTGAAATCTATCCATAAAAGGGTATATAATATTGAAGGTGCACATAGGGTCATTCAGAATAACTTCACACACACCCGCTACTGTGTATTTCCAAGTCTAATTCTGTCACTAAACCCATACCTGTCACCCAGCGCCTAAATACTAGGCCTCAAATTTAAATCCCTCTAAATCTCTCGTTACCGTTGTCCTGTTGTAGCTGGGAAAGTTATTTAGTGCCCGTCAAAGCACATTTTTTGTTCTGGGTTGAAGTACAATTCCCAATTTAGCAATTTCATAATTTAGTGGTTTCTGCTATATCAGAGCTATTTGAAATCTATCCATAAAAGGGTATATAATATTGAAGGTGCACATAGGGTCATTCAGAATAACTTCACACACACCCGCTACTGTGTATTTCCAAGTCTAATTCTGTCACTAAACCCATACCTGTCACCCAGCGCCTAAATACTAGGCCTCAAATTTAAATCCCTCTAAATCTCTCGTTACCGTTGTCCTGTTGTAGCTGGGAAAGTTATTTAGTGTCCGTCAAAGCACATTTTTTGTTCTGGGTTGAAGTACAATTCCCAATTTAGCAATTTCATAATTTAGTGGTTTCTGCTATATCAGAGCTATTTGAAATCTATCCCTAAAAGGGTATATAATATTCAAGGTGCACATTGGGTCATTCAGAATAACTTCACACACACCCGCTACTGTGTATTTCCAAGTCTAATTCTGTCACTAAACCCATACCTGTCACCCAGCGCCTAAATACTAGGCCTCAAATTTAAATCCCTCTAAATCTCTCGTTACCGTTGTCCTGTTGTAGCTGGGAAAGTTATTTAGTGTCCGTCAAAGCACATTTTTTGTTCTGGGTTGAAGTACAATTCCCAATTTACCAATTTCATAATTTAGTGGTTTCTGCTATATCAGAGCTATTTGAAATCTATCCATAAAAGGGTATATAATATTGAAGGTGCACATAGGGTCATTCAGAATAACTTCACACACACCCGCTACTGTGTATTTCCAAGTCTAATTCTGTCACTAAACCCATACCTGTCACCCAGCGCCTAAATACTAGGCCTCAAATTTAAATCCCTCTAAATCTCTCGTTACCGTTGTCCTGTTGTAGCTGGGAAAGTTATTTAGTGCCCGTCAAAGCACATTTTTTGTTCTGGGTTGAAGTACAATTCCCAATTTAGCAATTTCATAATTTAGTGGTTTCTGCTATATCAGAGCTATTTGAAATCTATCCATAAAAGGGTATATAATATTGAAGGTGCACATAGGGTCATTCAGAATAACTTCACACACACCCGCTACTGTGTATTTCCAAGTCTAATTCTGTCACTAAATCCATACCGGTGACCCAGCGCCTAAATACTAGGCCTCAAATTTAATTCCCTCTAAATCTCTCGTTACCCACCGCTGTACTGTTGTTGCTGGGCAAGATATTTAGTGTCCGTCAAAGCACATTTTTTGTTCTGGGTTGAAGTACAATTCTCAATTTAGCAATTTCATAATTTAGTGGTTTCTGCTATATCAGAGCTATTTGAAATCTATCCATAAAAGGGTATATAATATTGAAGGTGCACATAGGGTCATTCAGAATAACTTCACACACACCCGCTACTGTGTATTTCCAAGTCTAATTCTGTCACTAAACCCATACCTGTCACCCAGCGCCTAAATACTAGGCCTCAAATTTAAATCCCTCTAAATCTCTCGTTACCGTTGTCCTGTTGTAGCTGGGAAAGTTATTTAGTGTCCGTCAAAGCACATTTTTTGTTCTGGGTTGAAGTACAATTCCCAATTTACCAATTTCATAATTTAGTGGTTTCTGCTATATCAGAGCTATTTGAAATCTATCCATAAAAGGGTATATAATATTGAAGGTGCACATAGGGTCATTCAGAATAACTTCACACACACCCGCTACTGTGTATTTCCAAGTCTAATTCTGTCACTAAACCCATACCTGTCACCCAGCGCCTAAATACTAGGCCTCAAATTTAAATCCCTCTAAATCTCTCGTTACCGTTGTCCTGTTGTAGCTGGGAAAGTTATTTAGTGTCCGTCAAAGCACATTTTTTGTTCTGGGTTGAAGTACAATTCCCAATTTAGCAATTTCATAATTTAGTGGTTTCTGCTATATCAGAGCTATTTGAAATCTATCCCAAAAAGGGTATATAATATTCAAGGTGCACATTGGGTCATTCAGAATAACTTCACACACACGCTTCTGGGCATTTCCAAGTCTAATTCTGTCACTAAATCCATACCGGTCACCCAGCGCCTAAATACTAGGCCTCAAATTTATATCCCGCTGAATTTGAATACAATACATTGGGCCAAATAATATATTTGTTGTTGTGGTGAACCATAACAATGAGAAAAACATCTAGTAAGGGACGCGGACGTGGACATGGTCGTGGTGGTGTTAGTGGACCCTCTGGTGCTGGGAGAGGACGTGGCCGTTCTGCCACATCCACACGTCCTAGTGTACCAACTACCTCAGGTCCCAGTAGCCGCCAGAATTTACAGCGATATATGGTGGGGCCCAATGCCGTTCTAAGGATGGTAAGGCCTGAGCAGGTACAGGCATTAGTCAATTGGGTGGCCGACAGTGGATCCAGCACGTTCACATTATCTCCCACCCAGTCTTCTGCAGAAAGCGCACAGATGGCGCCTGAAAACCAACCCCATCAGTCTGTCACATCACCCCCATGCATACCAGGGAAACTGTCTCAGCCTCAAGTTATGCAGCAGTCTCTTATGCTGTTTGAAGACTCCGCTGGCAGGGTTTCCCAAGGGCATCCACCTAGCCCTTCCCCAGCGGTGAAAGACATAGAATGCACTGACGCACAACCACTTATGTTTCCTGATGATGAGGACATGGGAATACCACCTCAGCACGTCTCTGATGATGACGAAACACAGGTGCCAACTGCTGCGTCTTTCTGCAGTGTGCAGACTGAACAGGAGGTCAGGGATCAAGACTGGGTGGAAGACGATGCAGGGGACGATGAGGTCCTAGACCCCACATGGAATGAAGGTCGTGCCACTGACTTTCACAGTTCGGAGGAAGAGGCAGTGGTGAGACCGAGCCAACAGCGTAGCAAAAGAGGGAGCAGTGGGCAAAAGCAGAACACCCGCCGCCAAGAGACTCCGCCTGCTACTGACCGCCGCCATCTGGGACCGAGCACCCCAAAGGCAGCTTCAAGGAGTTCCCTGGCATGGCACTTCTTCAAACAATGTGCTGACGACAAGACCCGAGTGGTTTGCACGCTGTGCCATCAGAGCCTGAAGCGAGGCATTAACGTTCTGAACCTGAGCACAACCTGCATGACCAGGCACCTGCATGCAAAGCATGAACTGCAGTGGAGTAAACACCTTAAAACCAAGGAAGTCACTCAGGCTCCCCCTGCTACCTCTTCTGCTGCTGCCGCCTCGGCCTATTCTGCTGCTGCCGCCTCGGCCTCTTCCTCCGCCTCTGGAGGAACGTTGGCACCTGCCGCCCAGCAAACAGGGGATGTACCACCAACACCACCACCACCACCTCCGTCACCAAGCGTCTCAACCATGTCACACGCCAGCGTTCAGCTCTCCATCTCACAAACATTTGATAGAAAGCGTAAATTCCCACCTAGCCACCCTCGATCCCTGGCCCTGAATGCCAGCATTTCTAAACTACTGGCCTATGAAATGCTGTCATTTAGGCTGGTGGACACAGACAGCTTCAAACAGCTCATGTCGCTTGCTGTCCCACAGTATGTTGTTCCCAGCCGGCACTACTTCTCCAAGAGAGCCGTGCCTTCCCTGCACAACCAAGTATCCCATAAAATCAAGTGTGCACTGCGCAACGCCATCTGTGGCAAGGTCCACCTAACCACAGATACGTGGACCAGTAAGCACGGCCAGGGACGCTATATCTCCCTAACTGCACACTGGGTAAATGTAGTGGCAGCTGGGCCCCAGGCGGAGAGCTGTTTGGCGCACGTCCTTCCGCCGCCAAGGATCGCAGGGCAACATTCTTTGCCTCCTGTTGCCACCTCCTCCTTCTCGGCTTCCTCCTCCTCTTCTTCCACCTGCTCATCCAGTCAGCCACACACCTTCACCACCAACTTCAGCACAGCCCGGGGTAAACGTCAGCAGGCCATTCTGAAACTCATATGTTTGGGGGACAGGCCCCACACCGCACAGGAGTTGTGGCGGGGTATTGAACAACAGACCGACGAGTGGTTGCTGCCGGTGAGCCTCAAGCCCGGCCTGGTGGTGTGTGATAATGGGCGAAATCTCGTTGCAGCTCTGGGACTAGCCAATTTGACGCACATCCCTTGCTTGGCGCATGTGCTGAATTTGGTGGTGCAGAAGTTCATTCACAACTACCCCGACATGTCAGAGCTGCTGCATAAAGTGCGGGCCGTCTGTTCGCGCTTCCGGCGTTCACATCCTGCTGCTGCTCGCCTGTCTGCGCTACAGCGTAACTTCGGCCTTCCCGCTCACCGCCTCATATGCGACGTGCCCACCAGGTGGAACTCCACCTTGCACATGCTGGACAGACTGTGCGAGCAGCAGCAGGCCATAGTGGAGTTTCAGCTGCAGCACGCACGGGTCAGTCGCACTACAGAACAGCACCACTTCACCACCAATGACTGGGCCTCCATGCGAGACCTGTGTGCCCTGTTGCGCTGTTTCGAGTACTCCACCAACATGGCCAGTGGCGATGACACCGTTATCAGCGTTACAATACCACTTCTATGTCTCCTTGAGAAAACACTTAGGGCGATGATGGAAGAGGAGGTGGCCCAGGAGGAGGAGGAGGAGGAGGAGGAAGAGGGGTCATTTTTAGCACTTTCAGGCCAGTCTCTTCGAAGTGACTCAGAGGGAGGTTTTTGGCAACAGCAGAGGCCAGGTACAAATGTGGCCAGCCAGGGCCCACTACTGGAGGACGAGGAGGACGAGGATGAGGAGGAGGTGGAGGAGGATGAGGATGAAGCATGGTCACAGCGGGGTGGCACCCAACGCAGCTCGGGTCCATCACTGGTGCGTGGCTGGGGGGAAAGGCAGGACGATGACGATACGCCTCCCACAGAGGACAGCTTGTCCTTATCCCTGGGCAGCCTGGCACACATGAGCGACTACATGCTGCAGTGCCTGCGCAACGACAGCAGAGTTGCCCACATTTTAACCTGTGCGGACTACTGGGTTGCCACCCTGCTGGATCCACGCTACAAAGACAATGTGCCCACCTTACTTCCTGCACTGGAGCGTGATAGGAAGATGCGCGAGTACAAGCGCACGTTGGTAGACGCGCTACTGAGAGCATTCCCAAATGTCACAGGGGAACAAGTGGAAGCCCAAGGCCAAGGCAGAGGAGGAGCAAGAGGTCGCCAAGGCAGCTGTGTCACGGCCAGCTCCTCTGAGGGCAGGGTTAGCATGGCAGAGATGTGGAAAAGTTTTGTCAACACGCCACAGCTAACTGCACCACCACCTGATACGCAACGTGTTAGCAGGAGGCAACATTTCACTAACATGGTGGAACAGTACGTGTGCACACCCCTCCACGTACTGACTGATGGTTCGGCCCCATTCAACTTCTGGGTCTCTAAATTGTCCACGTGGCCAGAGCTAGCCTTTTATGCCTTGGAGGTGCTGGCCTGCCCGGCAGCCAGCGTTTTGTCTGAACGTGTATTCAGCACGGCAGGGGGCGTCATTACAGACAAACGCAGCCGCCTGTCTACAGCCAATGTGGACAAGCTGACGTTCATAAAAATGAACCAGGCATGGATCCCACAGGACCTGTCCGTCCCTTGTCCAGATTAGACATTAACTACCTCCCCATAACCATATATTATTGGACTCCAGGGCACTTCCTCATTCAATCCTATTTTTATTTTCATTTTACCATTATATTGCGATGCTACCCAAAGTTGAATGAACCTCTCCTCTGCCTGTGTGCTAGGCCTAAATATATGCCAATGGACTGTTGCAGTGGTGGCTGACATGAAGCCTGATTCTCTGCTATGACATGCAGACTAATTCTCTGCTGACATGAAGCCAGATTGTCTGTTACGGGACCTCTCTGCTCTGCCTGTGTGCTAGGCCTAAATATATGCCAATGGACTGTTGCAGTGGTGGCTGACGTGAAGCCTGATTCTCTGCTATGATATGAAGACTGATTCTCTGCTGACATGAAGCCAGATTGTCTGTTACGGGACCTTTCTCCTCTGCCTGGGTTCTGGGCCTAAATTTATGAAAATTGACTCTTACAGTGGTGGGTGACGTGAAGCCTGATTCTCTGCTATGATATGAAGACTGATTCTCTGCTGACATGAAGCCAGATTGTCTGTTACGGGACCTTTCTCCTCTGCCTGGGTTCTGGGCCTAAATTTATGAAAATTGACTCTTACAGTGGTGGGTGACGTGAAGCCTGATTCTCTGCTATGATATGAAGACTGATTCTCTGCTGACATGAAGCCAGATTGTCTGTTACGGGACCTTTCTCCTCTGCCTGGGTTCTGGGCCTAAATTTATGAAAATTGACTCTTACAGTGGTGGGTGACGTGAAGCCTGATTCTCTGCTATGATATGAAGACTGATTCTCTGCTGACATGAAGCCAGATTCTCTGTTACGGGACCTCTCTCCTCTGCCTGGGTGCTGGGCCTAAATTTATGACAATGGACTGTTGCAGTGGTGGCTGACGTGAAGCCTGATTCTCTGCTATGACATGCAGACTGATTCTCTGCTGACATGAAGCCAGATCCTCTGTTACGGGACCTCTCTCCTCTGCCTGTGTGTGTGCTGGGCCTAAATATATGCCAATGGACTGTTGCAGTGGTGGCTGACGTGAAGCCTCATTCTCTGCTATGACATGCAGACTGATTCTCTGCTGACATGAAGCCAGATTCTCTGTTACGGGACCTCTCTCCTCTGCCTGTGTGTGTGCTGGGCCTAAATATATGCCAATGGACTGTTGCAGTGGTGGCTGACGTGAAGCCTCATTCTCTGCTATGACATGCAGACTGATTCTCTGCTGACATGAAGCCAGATTCTCTGTTACGGGACCTCTCTCCTCTGCCTGTGTGTGTGCTGGGCCTAAATATATGCCAATGGACTGTTGCAGTGGTGGCTGACGTGAAGCCTCATTCTCTGCTATGACATGCAGACTGATTCTCTGCTGACATGAAGCCAGATTCTCTGTTACGGGACCTCTCTCCTCTGCCTGTGTGTGTGCTGGGCCTAAATATATGCCAATGGACTGTTGCAGTGGTGGCTGACGTGAAGCCTCATTCTCTGCTATGACATGCAGACTGATTCTCTGCTGACATGAAGCCAGATTCTCTGTTACGGGACCTCTCTCCTCTGCCTGTGTGTGTGCTGGGCCTAAATATATGCCAATGGACTGTTGCAGTGGTGGCTGACGTGAAGCCTCATTCTCTGCTATGACATGCAGACTGATTCTCTGCTGACATGAAGCCAGATTGTCTGTTACGGGACCTCTCTCCTCTGCCTGTGTGTGTGCTGGGCCTAAATATATGCCAATGGACTGTTGCAGTGGTGGCTGACGTGAAGCCTCATTCTCTGCTATGACATGCAGACTGATTCTCTGCTGACATGAAGCCAGATTGTCTGTTACGGGACCTCTCTCCTCTGCCTGTGTGTGTGCTGGGCCTAAATATATGCCAATGGACTGTTGCAGTGGTGGCTGACGTGAAGCCTCATTCTCTGCTATGACATGCAGACTAATTCTCTGCTGACATGAAGACAGATTCTCTGTTACGGGACCTCCCTCCTCTGCCTGGGTGCTGGGCCTAAATATATGCCAATGGACTGTTGCAGTGGTGGCTGACGTGAAGCCTCATTCTCTGCTATGACATGCAGACTGATTCTCTGCTGACATGAAGCCAGATTCTCTGTTACGGGACCTCTCTCCTCTGCCTGGGTGCTGGGTAGTGTTGAGCGCGAATATTCGAAAAGCAAATTTTTTTCGCGAATATCGCAACTTCGCGATTTCGCGAATATTTCGAATATAGTGCTATATATTCGTAAAAACGAATATTCGTTTTTTGTTTTTTTCCCCCCCCCCCACAAAATTACAGTACACAGAAAGTGATTGAGGCGAATATTCGTTTTCTGTTTTTCCCCCCCCCCCCACAAAATTACAGTACACAGAAAGTGATTGAGGCGCGAATCTTCGTAAGGCGATTTTATTAGCGCACATGCGAATATCGGCACGTCCCAGAACAGAGGCAAAGGGCTTTGCATTCATACATTAGTGAATTGAGTTGCGAATCTTCGTAAGGCGATTTTATTAGCGCACATGCGAATATCTACACTTGTCCCAGAACAGAGGCAAAGGGCTTTGCATTCATACATTAGTGATTGAATTGAGCTGCGAATCTTCGTAAGGCGATTTTATTAACGCAAATGCAAATATCTACACTTGTCCCCAGAACAGAGAGGCAAAGGCCTGTGCATTCATATAGTATAGCACCATATTCGCGAATACGTAGAACTTCGTAAAATTCGATTAACGAAAATTCGTATTTTTTATTTTACTTTCCACCTTACAGATTACATTGATCTGTACTCTGTCAACTACTGTCATCACCCCCCACTGTATCTCGATTGATTCCCAAAAGTCTCACATTCCCTAGAAAGTGATTGAGGTGCGAATCTTCGTAAGGCGATTTTATTAGCGCACATGCGAATATCTACACTTGTCCCAGAACAGAGGCAAAGGGCATTGCATTCATACATTAATGATTGAATTGAGTTGCGAATCTTCGTAAGGCGATTTCATTAGCGCACATGTGAATTTTGCATAGCATATGTATTATGCGATGCGAAAATTCGAATTATCGCATATGCGAAATAATAACGAATTTGAATAATCGCGAATATTTTACGAATATTCTTTCGAATATTCACAAAATTTCGCGAATTTGAATATGGGACATGCCGCTCAACACTAGTGCTGGGCCTAAATTTATGACAATGGACTGTTGCAGTGGTGGGTGACGTGAAGCCTGATTCTCTGCTATGACATGCAGACTGATTCTCTGCTGACATGAAGCCAGATTGTCTGTTACGGGACCTCTCTCCTCTGCCTGGGTGCTGGGCCTAAATATATGCCAATGGACTGTTGCAGTGGTGGCTGACGTGAAGCCTCATTCTCTGCTATGACATGCAGACTAATTCTCTGCTGACATGAAGCCAGATTGTCTGTTACGGGACCTCTCTCCTCTGCCTGGGTGCCGGGGCCTAAATATCTGAGAATGGACTGTTCCAGTGGTGGGTGACGGGAAGCCAGATTCTCTGCTATGGAACCTCTCTCCAATTGATTTTGGTTAATTTTTATTTATTTAATTTTTATTTTAATTCATTTCCCTATCCACATTTGTTTGCAGGGGATTTACCTACATGTTGCTGCCTTTTGCAGCCCTCTAGCTCTTTCCTGGGCTGTTTTACAGCCTTTTTAGTGCCGAAAAGTTCGGGTCCCCATTGACTTCAATGGGGTTCGGGTTCGGGACGAAGTTCGGATCGGGTTCGGATCCCGAACCCGAACATTTCCGGGATGTTCGGCCGAACTTCTCGAACCCGAACATCCAGGTGTTCGCTCAACTCTACTCGTGACACATTGTACTTCATGATATGGGAAATGGTTGGTGATATTAACTTCCTGTTTGTGGCACATTAGTATATGTGAGGGGGGAAACTTTTCAAGATGGGTGGTGACGATGGTGGCCATTTTGAAGTCGGCCATTTTGAATCCAACTTTTGTTTTTTCAATAGGAAGAGGGTCATGTGACACATTAAACTTGTTGGGAATTTCACAAGAAAAACAATGGTGTGCTTGGTTTTAACGTAACTTTATTCTTTCATGAGTTATTTACAAGTTTCTGACCACTTATAAAATGTGTTTAATGTGCTGCCCATTGTGTTGGATTGTCAATGCAACCCTCTTCTCCCACTCTTCACACACTGATAGCAACACCGCAGGAGAAATGCTAGCACAGGCTTCCAGTATCCGTAGTTTCAGGTGCTGCACATCTCGTATCTTCACAGCATAGACAATTGCCTTCAGATGACCCCAAAAATAAAAGTTGCTATCATTGTGTGAAGAGAGGGAGAAGAGGGTTGCATTGACAATCCAACACAATGGGCAGCATATTGAACACATTTTATAAGTGGTCAGAAACTTGTAAATAACTCATGAAAGAATAAAGTTACGTTAAAACCAAGCACACCATTGTTTTTCTTGTGAAATTCCCAATAAGTTTGATGTGTCACATGACCCTCTTCCTATTGAAAAAACAAAAGTTGGATTCAAAATGGCCGACTTCAAAATGGCCGCCATGGTCACCACCCATCTTGAAAAGTTTTCCCCCTCACATATACCAATGTGCCACAGACAGGAAGTTAATATCACCAACCATTCCCATTTTATTAAGGTGTATCCATATAAATGGCCTGGCCCACACTGTAGAACCAACCCATAAATGACCCCATTTTAGAAATGACACCCCTCAAAATAATCAAAACTGGTTTTAGAAATGTTGTTAACCCTTTAGATATTCCACAGGAATTAAAGAAAAATAGAGATAAAATTTCAAAATTGCACTTTTTTTTTGCAGACTTTCCATTTTAATAAATTTTTGTCCTGGAACACATTAAGGATTAACAACAAAACAAACCTCATTATTTATTGCCTTGATTCTGCAGTTTTCAGAAACACACCATATATGGTTGTATACCGCTGTTTGGGCACACAACAGGGCACCAAAGGCAAGGAGCACCATATGGTTTTTGGAGGGCAGATTTTTCTGGAATGGTCTCTGGGCACCATGTTGCATTTGAAGAGGCCTTGAGGTAACCCCACAGTGAAAACCCCAAAAAGTGACCACATTTTGTAAACTACAGCTCCCAAGGAATTTTTAAGGGGTGTCATAGAATTTTTAATACTTGGGTGTGAAAATGAAAAATAAAATTTTTATGTGAAACTTTTTATTTTTTTTAAACACTTTATATTTAAAAAAATATATATTTTACACTTTGTCATACAAGACTTTTGGGGACATTTAGCTTCATTTTTTTTTTTCACTATTGTTTCCTCCTGTAACTGGGGCTGACATAGTAGCCCCAGTTACAGTGGAAATACACCCCCAAGAGAGGCAGCACAGCATAAAACTGTGCTGTACAGCCTCAGTGCAGGGCTGATCGAAGTCTATAACTTTGATGTCAGCCAGTGGCAGCGCATGCGTGACACCTGCCATTTGCTCAAGCCCTTTGAGGAGATTACGTTATTTGTCAGTCGCCAGGACTACGGGATGAACTATGTTATTCCCCTGCTTCATGTCCTGGAACAGATACTGGTAAACTTGGCTGGTCAGGGAACTGGAGACGTGGCGCCTAGATCTCACGGCCACATGAGCCCTGTGGGGGCTGAACTGAAGGAGGAAGGCATAAATACACAAGCAATGTGTAGCCAAATGAGTCACTGATGAGCAGCTTTCGTCACCCGCCTAGTGAAGAAACTACTCACCAGCAGCAACATCTAGAGCTGGAGCAGAACTTGAACAAGCAGGTGGTGGCATACTTGGAGTGCACCCTGCCAGCCGTCATTGAAGATCCGCTGGACTACTGGGCAGCCAAACTGGATTTGTGGCCACAACTGGCCGAGTTTGCCCTGGAAAAGCTGTTCTGCCCGGCCAGTAGTGTGGCATCAGAGCGGGTGTTTAGTGTGGTGGGGGCCATAGTTACCCCAAGAAGAACTCGCCTTTCCACCCAAAATGTGGAGAGACTGACCTTTGTCAAGATGAATCAGGCTTCGATCGGCCAGGATTTCCTCCCACCAATTCCTGATGTGAGACTAGATCATCAATGGTGCCACACCAACACTTCGACAAAAGAGACCCATTTGTTCTGGCTACAGGACTCATCTACTATTCAGATGCTGCCACCTGCCTGATGGCACACATCTGATGCTAAGTGTTCCTTCTTTCACCCAACATATTTAGAGGGTACTGGTATTGCCATCCACCCCCACACTATGTCACCGTGCCACTCAGTGGCCTCCTCATGCTGCTGCCACCTCCACACTATGTCACCTTGCCACTCTGTGGCCTCCTGATACTGCTGCCACCTCCGCACTATGTCACCTTACCACTCTGTGTTCTCTTCATGCTGCTGGCACCTCCATATTCTGTCATTGTGCCACTCTGCAGCCTCTTGATGCTACCGCCACCTCCAGACTCTGTCATTGTGCTGCTCTGTGGTCTCCTCATACTGCTGCTACCTCCAGATTCTGTAATTGTTCTGCTCTGTGGTCTCCTCATGCTGCTGCCACATCCACACTCTATCATTGTGCCACTCTGTCTTCTCTTCATGCTGCTGCCACATCCAGACTCTGTCATTGTGCCTCTGTGGTCTCCTCATACTGCTGCCAAATGCAGACTCTTGTCATTGTGCCACTCTGCGGCCTCCTGATGCAGCTGCCACCTCCAGACTGTCATTGTGCCTCTCTGTGGTCTCCTGATGCTGCTGCCACATCCAGACTCTGTCATTGTGCCAATCTGTGGTCTCCTGATACTGCTGCCACAACCAGACTCTGTCATTGTGCCGCTCTCTGGTCTCCTAATGCTGCTGTTACCTCCAGACTGTGTCATTGTTCCACTCTGCGGCCTCCCCATGCTGCTTCCACCTCACCACTATGTCATAGGGCCATTCTGTGGACTTCCCATGCTGTTCCCGCCCTCCCCACTTCATGACTGGGCCACTAGTTTGCCTTTCGGCCTGGCTGACATCATCATTTATTTGACCCTTTTTCTGATCTGTCAGAAGGAAGGAAAAATGAGATGCACAACAGATCCTGTCTATGTTGCAGCTGTAAGGCCTGTATGGTCCCTTCAGAATTCTCTTGTGATTTGGTAGCCAAAAGCAGGACTGGGTACAACACATAGAAGACATGCAAATATTCCACTCACTTGTCATCTCTGTTTTGGATCCACTCCTGTTTTTTCTGGCATTAGCAGTACTGATGGATTATTGACAAAATGCTGACTGAGTAAAGGTGGATGCTCCACAGACAGGATCCGTTTTTGTGGGTTATTCTTTTGACGGATCAGAGGAAAGGCAAAATAATCTGTGAAGTCAACACAAACTTACTGCTGACATCCTCTCCACTTTGTCGGGGGGCTCTACGTTTAATAGAACAGGGTCTGTAGACATCATTGTGGAATCAGCTGATGAGGGTGTAAAAGGAGTGCGCTTCTTCTTGGCGCTAACTTTGACCAGTAAGGCTGAGTTCATACCCCATGACTGCCCAATAAGTAAAGTGTGTAGTGATTCCAAGATCGACGCCTGTCATCTGCATGTCATACAGACTCACAGTATTATTTCACTAGCAAAGCAGACTCCCTATGAGTGTTACTGCAAGGCACAGTGTTCTACATCACTAAAAAGGCTCTCTGCACCCAGGAAATAGCCCTTTTTTAACGCAATTCATCGCAAATATATTTGGACCGAACAAAATTGTTAAAAAAAATTTCGGCAAACCAGCGAATCGAATTTTTGAAAAATTCGCTCATCTTTAGTTACATCTTTTATATCATAAGAGCAAAAAGAGGCATTTAGTCCATAGCTACAGTACACCAACCCTTCCCCCCCCCCAAGGTTATAGACACAAACTTGAAAAATAAAACATCTTTTAACTACATGCTTATCTTTGCACGGCATGGCTGGTACAGGTAAAATACAAGTATAAAAAAAATGTGACTTTTAAAAATACCTTTATTTATAATCAAGCGGGTATAGGTATGTAAATACCAACAGTAGTATACTACAGTTACCAAGATTTTTACATAGGGGAGTAGTGGCCCCCAACAAAAAAAACATTCATGGTGACGGGATAGACACACAAGGTTTAGGTAGATGGATATGGGTATAGTCCCCAAGGGCAGGGCAGAATAACTTACCCTACAGGCCCTGAAGACTGCTGAGCCCAGGGCGACCCCCTGGTGGTGGAGGTTCCCTGTCCCCCAAACCTAGTGCTATCCGGTCCCTAGTAAACCCTAATCAGGGAGAAAGATAATAACAGTAAGGTAGAGGGTGGTTGGTTGTCCTATGGAGTGGACATCACCACCTCTCTCTAAACCAACACGAAAGCCCCGACGCGTTTCGCCTAACGCTTGTCAGGCTCATCAGGGGGTAAATAAATCAGGGTAGATATACAGAAATGATAGAATAGATACTTAGCTATACAGCCAGATGTCAACACAATGTTTTTTTTTAGGTCACCAAGGAAAAACAAGAGAGCTCTCTATCCCACTAGTGATGCCTAGAAGAAAGTATATAAACAAAGACATATCAATAGGAGGCCCACCCGTTATAGACATCGAATAATCAAAAAATGCCAGAGCAAGAAACATAAATATCAAAACACAATGCCCTATTGCTACTCCCAAGCGGGAGGATGGTGGATTTCCCATAAAAAACGCCAAGTTGTTTGGGCCAAGAGCTGACTCTGGCCGTTGTGGCGCCAACTATTAATGAATTAATGAAGGATTAATGAACGCAACGATAAGGAAGCATCAGAGCCTCAATATAATACAGAGGATCATCTGACACGATATTTATTAAATGTATTTTTATATTCAACAGCGGCCCACCACCATCAGCCAGAGACATCAAAGGGGGAACCTCATACGCACATAAAATTTTTTCCCATTAATAAGGAGTATAAAGATGTGATACAAAAGGGGATAATCGTCACTTATGTCAGCCCCCCAATAATGATAAACAAAAAGGGGGAAGGACAACAAGTTTAGCAAAGATAAGGTGACCTGGTAATTATATCACCATGGAAACAAGATGCTTCTCGCATCGATTAGTCCAGTTGAAGGGCAACATACCAACAATATATAACTTATTCCTGAAGGGAAGTACATATTTAGACGAACAGGGAATTTTAGATGAAACAGGTAAAGGTGAGTCTTTCTTTCAACCCAAGTGGGGACTGGGACTGAAAGCGGTATATCCAAGAAGCTTCTTTTTTAAGAATCTTCTTGTCCCAATCACCTTTCCTCTCGGCTAGGGGAACTACCTCGAGGACAGAGAAACGAGCAGAGCACACATCATCCATATGGCAGTTGTTAAAATGATGGGCCACGGGTGTATCTTTTAGTTTTTTAATGTCATTTAAATGCTCACAGACCCTTCTTCGAAGTTCTCTTTTCGTCTTGCCAATGTAGTCCATAGGACAGCTACATTGGCAGATGTATACAACGCCTTTAGTTCTGCAATTTGCAAAATCCCGGATGACAAAGGAGCGTTGTGTAACAGAGCAGGTCACTGTCTTCGAGGTATTGATAAAGTTGCAGGCCTTACACGATCCGCATCTGAAGACACCCAGAGGCTTGCGGTCTAACCAGGTACCCTCTTTTTTGAGGCCCTCATAGTGGCTGTGAACTAAACGGTCCTGCAAGCTCCTTCCTTTCCGGTAGGTCACTTGGGGATATTCCCTGATCACCTGCATTAGATCAGGGTTCATTGTTAGTACTGGCCAGTGTCTTCTCAAAATGGAGATCACTTCCTTATTGCCAGAGTCGAAGGTGGAGATTAGACGGATCAGATCCTCGTCTGAACCATCTCTGTGCCTTGGCATCAACAGGTCTTCCCTTTTCTTTTGCATATTGGAAAGACTCCCTTAGAAGGGGCAGGGGATAACCTCTCAGTAGTAGTCTGTTTTTTAGTTTTCGTGATTCCAAGAAGAAATTGCTTCCCGAGGAACAGTTCCTGCGAACCCGCATGTACTGCCCCCTGGGGTCCCCCCCCTCTTCACAGCAGTGGGATGGTGACTATCCCAGTGAAGGATGCTATTGGTTGCCGTCGGTTTTCGATAAACTGAAGTGCTAAGGGTCCCCTCGGTTTTTTTCACCACTATATCGAGGAAAATAATCTGCTCCATCTGGGTCTCAAAGGTGAAGCTCAGGCCAATATCGTTTTGATTTAAAGTATTGATAAACTTGTGGAATGCGGACGTACTACCCTCCCAGATCAAGAACACATCGTCGATGTAACGGGTCCAAAAGGTGATATTCTCGCTCCACCAACGGTGCTGATCTGGGAAGAAAAATTTGTCCTCCCACCAACCCAGGAGGAGGTTGGCATAGGTAGGGGCACAGGAATTCCCCATTGCCGTAGAGAACTTCGAAGAAGGGTCTGTGAGCATTTAAATGACATTAAAAAACTAAAAGATACACCCGTGGCCCATCATTTTAACAACTGCCATATGGGTGATGTGTGCTCTGCTCGTTTCTCTGTCCTCGAGGTAGTTCCCCTACCCGAGAGGAAAGGTGATTGGGACAAGAAAATTCTTAAAAAAGAAGCTTCTTGGATATACCGCTTTCAGTCCCAGTCCCCACTTGGGTTGAAAGAAAGACTCACCTTTACCTGTTTCATCTAAAATTCCCTGTTCGTCTAAATATGTACTTCCCATCAGGAATAAGTTATATATTGTTGGTATGTTGCCCTTCAACTGGACTAATCGATGCGAGAAGCATCTTGTTTCCATGGTGATATAATTACCAGGTCACCTTATCTTTGCTAAACTTGTTGTCCTTCCCCCTTTTTGTTTATCATTATTGGGGGGCTGACATAAGTGACAATTATCCCCTTTTGTATCACTTCTTTATACCCCTTATTAATGGGAAAAACTTTTATGTGCGTATGAGGTTCCCCTTTGATGTCTCTGGCTGATGGTGGTGGGCCGCTATTGAATATAAAAATACATTTAATAAATATCGTGTCGGATGATCCTCTGTATTATATTGAGGCTCTGATGCTTCCTTATCGTTGCGTTCATTAATCCTCTCGTCCGGTTTTACCATAGTGATATTCTGTTTGACGATGCGTTCCATTGATGCGTTCCATTAGGGAGTCGGGAACTGACGTCTTAGCACTTCCGGTATCCGCATCCAGCCTCATGCGGTTCACGGTGCGTTCCATGATTCCAGAAGTCACATGGACAGGAGGACTTGCGCTCCAAACGCCGGAAGGAGGTCTGTGGCGTCCGGAAGTTTGTTCTGGGGAGCGCTGGTTTTAAATAGTTAGTGCCACCACGGCCAGAGTCAGCTCTTGGCCCAAACAACTTGGCGTTTTTTATGGGAAATCCACCATCCTCCCACTTGTGAGTAGGAATAGGGCATTGTGTTTTGATATTTATGTTTCTTGCTCTGGCATTTTTTGATTATTCAATGTCTATAACATGTGGGCCTCCTATTGATATGTCTTTGTTTATATACTTTCTTCTAGGCATCACTAGTGGGATAGAGAGCTCTCTTGTTTTTCCTTGGTGACCTAAAAAAAAACGTTGTGTTGACATCTGGCTGTAGAGCTAAGTATCGCAATTCTATCATTTCTGTATATCTACCCTGATTTATTTACCCCCTGATGAGCCTGACAAGCGTTAGGCGAAACGCGTCGGGGCTTTCGTGTTGGTTTAGAGAGTGGTGGTGATGTCCACTCCATAAGACAACCAACCAACCTCTATCTTACTGTTATTATCTTTCTCCCTAATTAGGGTTTACTAGGGACCGGATAGCACTAGGTTCGGGGACAGGGAACCTCCACCATCAGGGGGTCGCCCTGGGCTCAGCAGCCTGTAAAGTAAGTTATTCTGCCCTGCCCTTGTGGACTATACCTATATCCATCTACCTAAATCTTGAGTGTCTATCCTGTCACCATGAATGTTTTTCTTGTTGGGGGCCACTACTCCCCTATGTAAAAATCTTGGTAACTGTAGTACACTACTGTTGGTATTTACACACCTATACCTGCTTGATTATAAATAAAGGTATTTTTAAAAGTCACATTTTCTTTAAACTTATAATTTACCTCTAAAACTGTTGTGACCAGGCATCCTGGTAGAAAACTTTAATGCTAGTAGTAATCTCATGGCTGGTACAGGCTGCGCATGATAACATCTCCTGTTTTTAGTGCTTTATCAAATAACTTGGCGTTCTTCCCCGAAGGTCCTGTCTCCTCTTCATGCACATAAAGTAAGGCAAAGGGCAAACATGGCGGTGCAGATACAAAATGGATTCCTGACCCTAACATTACCACATTAACCCAATGCGGGAGGGCTGGTAACGAGTGTCTTGAGCTTATCTTGTTTACCGCCCTCTTGAATGGAATGAGTACATCTTATTCCCTATCACTTGAACCCTGCCTGCGGATGATTACAAATAACTCTAGTCTTCTATATGTCTAGGCAACATTTAAAAACCATGGCAGAACTTGGGGTCTTTGTTAGGATCTCAACTGCCATGGTATCACATCTGTGTTTATTTGCTCTGTAGCCTAAGTGGACATTCTTCCCTCTTCTTAATTTTCTGAAGACTATTCATTACACAAAAAAATCTTGCGAATATAACAAAAACATGTTAATTTTCATGGTGAATTATTTACAGGACTCTCCTAATTAATCTGTAATGTTTGTGTCATTACATGTGGTGTCCTAACTAGGAAACTCATTCTATGAATGAAGCCAGCATAGTAGTCAACTAATTGCTGCATGTCTCTCTTCTCTAACCACCAGGATCAGCCAATATCAACCAGGAAAATTTATGAATGGTCAGTTAATAAATAACTTTTCCCATCAAGTCAACCAGCGAGGGACATGGTCTTCCTAGGGTTCTTTACTCTGGCTGGGATTTATGTACGGTACACTTAACAGACAACCTCTGCCATGACATAATGGGCCAATTCTAATGCGTCAGTATCCTATGATTACGTTTGTTTATTCTGTAGCCTAAATTGGAAAGAGTTACAAGGATGTCTATTCTCTTCCCAATTTCCATAATGTTTGCATCACTACAGGAGGTGTTCCAACTAAGAGACCTATTCTCTAAATAAAGCCATGGTAGCAATCAAGTGAGCCAGCTTTTCTAATAATCTGGATCATCTGACTAATCAGGCAAATTAATAAATGGTTCCAATCAGGTCTATTAGAGCAGGAGTGGTTATTTTGGGGGTTCTTGACTTTGGTGGAGTGGATAGCACTTCTAGAACATATAAGCAGGGGTTGTCTAGATAGGGAAACTCTGTTAATTATACTTGTATGTTCTCCTCTGTGTTTCCTCTAATATTGCATACAACAATGAAGGCTCTAGGCTAATATGTCCTCACATAACTAGATGTCCTCTGTGGTTTTCCACGTGCCTGAAGGAAAATTTACTGCATTACGTTCACTCAAGGGAGTTATCACAAGAGGAATAGTTAAAGGAAAACCCTGGGGTATTTTCCTGTTAGAACACAATTCCCCACTGGTATCTAATAAGCAGTTATTCTATTGATGTTTGCATTAGTATAAATTATATTTTCATTCTTAATGAATGGTGCAACATTAATGTTCTTATTCTTTTTCTTTCTCTATATTCATTTTTGTAACTCTAACCCACAGTTATCTTTACCATGTGCCTAAATAGACACTATCCTGGCATCTTATAATGTGCTGTAGGGTTGATGGTTATTTTAGGGAGCTGAAATCTATGGACCAGGTTAGCAAGGAGCAGGTACATAGGTATCAAAATACTGAACTCCAAGCTCCTACAATGTTTTTATGTGAGTTCCCTGGATTTAATCAGCTTCATATTCCTCAGATTATTATTAGTGACATCGACTTTTTTTTATTTATATGTGTATGCATTTGCTTCTAGTTCTAGATCCCCCCCCCCCCACCTCAAACAGTTCCAAATAGAGATGAGTGAATCGATTCAAAAAATTCAGAATTTGAACAGAATTGTACAAAATCTTGATTTTTGAGTGAAATAGTCAACCACCTTCAATTGCTTTTCAATGGCTTTTGTCTCAAGATAACGCGATGAGTTAAGAAATTTGATGTACTTCTGCTTCTATTTGATTACAGATAACAAAAGAGTATAGAAATAACAGACACAAGCTCACAGGAGACCTGACTTTGGTACATAGAATTAATTATGTTGATTTGGTTTTACGTAGTCTTGTTTTTTGTGATGTATTTTTATAGTACATATAGCTTTATTTACTACATACTCTTTTAATAGCCCATGGCTATAAAATCCACAGACTTCATTTGTGGTATATCTTAGGTATAACAGACACTATATCAGGACAGCTGCAAGGGCATTGTTAGGCTCAAAGAAATTGCAACGTTATGACTGATAATAAGTGGGTCATAATGCAGTAAATGATTGTTGCCAGGCATTAAAGGGTTATGATATGATCATTTTAAATTAAAAAAGTGTCAGAGAGGACAAAAATAAATTGTGAGCAGTCTCCTTACCAATCCTCTGCAGTTGGTGTTCGGCCGCTACTCTGGTCACCACTCGCTCCCCTTCTTCTGCTCAGGCTCTACACAATAGAAGTGGCAATCACTGGCTGAGATGAATCACCACTGGAGCCAGTGGTTGGCTAAGCAGACAAGCCAAGCTATTTCTGACATGTCACGCCCAAAAAGAGGACCAGGGTTTGGAATTGAACAGCGGTGGGGAATCGGCAAAGTGAATACTTAAATTTTTTTATGTTTGCTCTCTTTAACCCTATTTTTATTTAAAACGTTTGCACTGAAACAAACCAATAAGGCTAGTTTCAGATATGCAGCAGAGCCTCTGGCAGGCTTTCACGGTACCATATATATATTTAATTGGACTAGCATTATAATATTTTGTTTGATTGTCTTTTACTGGAATATTGTTTTATTTTTGTTGTTTTTTATTGCAATGGTGTTATATTTTCTAAAATCTAATATTAAAATATATTGACTTATATTGGTGGATCTGGTGATCTCTGTAATGGAGACACCCCTTTGCTTGGTTTTCCTTCCTTTGCAGGATATCTGGCTTTCTCTGTGTTGAAGACCCATAACTGGGGCTCCACAGTTATTTTGCATAATACTATTTCCAGGGAGCTTTGCACTTTGGACTGCTGTGTTCAGACTCTTAAATGAGGCTCCACAGTGTTTTCTTTAGCTGGTCTCTTTAAGATCAGCTATTCTTTTGTTTGAGTAGTCTCCAAGGCATTGCTCCTGGTTAGCCAGAATCCTACCCCACACTGATGAGGGGCAACACCCTAAAAAGCTGTCTGTGGATGGATAACCGGGCTTAGGTCTTCCCCGTCACATCCTTAAAGCTTGGAAAAGAGCGGGATCTTGACATAGGGGCCACTTAATATGGTGGATCTGGTGATCTCTGTAATGACACCCCTTTGATTGGTTTTCCTTCCTTTGAAGGATATCTGGCTTTCTCTGTGTTGAAAACCCATAACTGGGGCTCCACAGTTATTTTGCATATTACTCAAACATCTACCAGTGACTTTCATTTTACACAATTTTTGGTCAGAGTGGTCAAAAATTATTGAGTTTTAATATATTCCTTGTTATTCCTTGGGTTATTATTCAACATTCTGAATCTGAGTGTCAAATACATCAATGATCACCTACATGGCCCTTTGTATATATTTCTTTGTAATGTGTCCTGTATAGACATCTGTTCTACAACGTCCACAATTCCTAAACTTCTGGGCATGATCCTCTCTGAGAATAACACAATATCCTTCACACAGTGTTTTACACAGACTTTTTTCTTCTTATTGGCCGCCAGTGCAGAGGACATCCTACTCCTTATGGCGTATGACCGAAATGTGGCAGTCTGTAACCCCTTACACTACCACCATATTTTGAGCAAGAAAATCTGCATTATCTTTATATTTGGGTTTCTTCAAGCCTAAATTCCTTTTTGATGACTATTCCAGTATCCAAGATGTCCTTCTGTAAATCCAATCTCATTCAGCATTTCTTCTGTGAAGTTAATACTTTGACTAGGATGTCATGTTCCAGCAAAGACATTTTCTATATTATTGTCTACTTCGAACTGATATTATTTGGGCTTTGTCCCTTTTTGTGTAGTTTGACATCTAACATTAAAATCATAAAAGTTATCTTAAAGATTCCATCAAAAGATGGTAAGAAAAAAGCCTTCTCTACCTGTTCGTCCCATCTTGCTGTCATCATCCTCTACTACGCAACCGGAGCGTCCATGTGCATGATCCCACCCTCTAAATATTCTGATGCTATGGAGCAGATTGCCACTATACTGTGTAAGGCAGTGACACCAATACTGAATCCTTAGATATATAACCTGAGGAACATAGTTAAAAAGGACTCACAATTATTTTTTTTTAGAAGACTTTGCAATTTATAGACAAATATATATAAAAAAACATTTTCATATAATTAGTTAACACAGTACTGAATTTCATTCAAAGGGTCAAAATCATTCTGACAGCTTTTAAATATATAAGTTGTTACCAACTAGACTTAAGTTTTATACCAGATTAAGACTTGTAAACTAGGATGCAGAGGGTACAGGGCCTAAGGTCTCCTCCTTAACAGGTATAAATCATGTGTAGGAATCCAAGAACTTTTGCTTGGTTTATTTAGAAATTTAAGATGGAATTCTTTCATATGGGACCATGAGCATTCTTTTAAAGACTCCAAAATCTCAGATAATAAACTTTGACACAACAAATTTTGAAATCAAGAATTTGATTGAACTCTAATTCAAACTGCTGATCGTCCATGGGTGGAGATTTTGCTTGGTTTCGAAGAACCTGTTAATGAAAATGGTATTAGAAGAGAGATGTAAAAAGAATTAGGATATGAAAAAAAAAACTGTAACTTCAGCAGACAAGTCACTGAATTTATCTTCTTGATGACTGGAAAGAGACAGATAAATCTGGAAAACACCCAGAAACAAAAATAAACTGGGCCAGAAATTAATCTAACGGTACCTGCGCCAGAAATTAATCTAACGGTACCTGGTGAAGAAATTATCAAAATGAAACACCTAGAATGAAACACCTGCTTTTTACTGATTTTATGGTGCCATTATTGAATAAAACTGTGAAATTTGTCATAATAGTGTATCAGATAAATCTGGAAGTAAAATTTTCAGGAAGGAACCCCAAGGGGTTATGCACATGATTGTGATCGGCACAGGAAACATGGTCTGTTGGCCACATCTCCTAGGCTGACGACATATCCCCTGAACAGAACTGACTGTATTATGGTAATTTATGATACAGTCTGTTCTAAGGATGAGGGAATTTATTGAAATGTATTTTGTGTCTGATTCACCAAATTTCAAAGGTTTGATTCATGTCCAAGTACTTCATGAATAAAAGTTGCTCTAGTAGCCCTGAAAATTGGTAACATGCTCTCCTAGAACTCAGATTTTTTTTATAAAAAGATGTTAGTTCTTTTTGTTAATTTTTTTAAAATAATTTTAGCTTTTTCTCTCCTCCCTCCCTAAGACTGACAATGAATTACATAGCTATGAGTAAAAACCTTTGACGTTTACCAAAACACACCGCTACTTCACATGTGTTATGCTTTTTCATATTAGAAACCTTCCAAAGATTGTCCAATATCAGAAAGAGATGATGTTTAAATACACAAGATGTTATGGGAAAAAAAGACGCTTGTTGGAACCAAGTGTCCAAAATGTATGCCTCGAAGGGGGGGAGAATTCCTGTCCATATTTATACATGGACAAATGACAATTGTCAAAAGAAAAAATGTCTCATTCTTGGCAAGCAAAATTTGGCCTTAATGGGGAAGAATGCCTGGCCATATTGATAGGCGGCACATAACAAGTGTTAAATTTCAGAAAAAAATAGTGGCTTATTCACAAACATCCAAAATTGACCAAAATTTTTGAAAAATTAACAATTTACAAAATTCAATTTCTCTGCTTTTAAGAAAGATAGTGATTCCTCATAAAATAGTTATTACTATACATTCCCCATATGTCTATTTTATGTTGGATTGATTAGAATTTTAGATGCAATCTTTAAATTCTTTAAGAAAATTTCTAAAATCCGCTTGTTACCGGACCAATTCAGTTATGAAGTCAGTTTATAGGGGGTTACATAATAGAAACCACCCATTTATCATTACATCCCTCAAGTTATTTAAATATGATTTTACAAACTTTATTAACTCTTTAGGTATTTCAGAAAAATGAAAGGAATATAGAGGAGAAATTTAAAAATTTAACTTTTTTTTTTTTTTAAAGATTTTTCATTTAATAAATTTTTCCTGTAAGGCAGCAAGGATTAACAGCCAAAAGAAACAATATGTGTTACTCTGATTCTGCAGTTTACAGAGACATCTCATATGTGGACGTAAACTGCTGTATGTGCACATGGCAGGGCGCAGGAGAGAAGAAGCGACATATGGATTTAGGAAGGATAGATTTCACTGGGATACTTTTCAGGTGCCATGTCGCATTTGAAGACCCCCTGATGCACACCTACAGTGGAAACTCCCAAAAAGTGACTGCATTTTGGAAACTACAGTAAAAGGTGACTGCTTAATTTGTAGAATTTTGGGGTATATATGATTTTTCAATCACTCGATATTACACTTTTTCTGAGGCAATGTAACAAAACAATGGCTGCTCTGACATCAATTGAATTTTTTGCTTTTTTCAGTGGTCACCCGACAGGATAGATCAAGTGATATTTTTATAGAGCCAGTTGTGTTACAGATGCAATGATACTGAATTTGTTTTTTTTATTTGAGTTTTACGCAATAAAAGCATTTTTGAAAAAAAATCTTTTATTTTTTATTTTTCTGCCAATCGTTTTGTGTGGGGACTTCTTTTTTGCTGGAAGAATTTACGTTTTATTGGTACCATATTGTTGTACATATACTGTTTTTGATTGCTCAATATTACACTTTTTGGGGCAAGATGACCAAAAAACTGCTGTTTTGGTTTAGTTTTTATTTTATTTTTAAGGTGTTCACCTGATGAGATATTTCATGTGATATTTTTATAGAGCCAGCCATTAACCGCTTAAGGACCGGGTCATTTTTCACTCTAAAGACCAGACTGATTTTTGCAAATCTGACGTGTCACTTTATGTGGTGATAACTTTAAAACACTTTTACTTATCCAGGCCATTCTGAGATTATTTTCTCATCACATATTGTACTTCATGACAGTGGTACATTTGAATCAAAATATTTCATTTCTATTTATAAAAAAATACCAAATTGACCCAAAAAAATAAAAAATTCGCAACTTTCCAAATTTATATTTCTCTGCTTTTAAAACAGATACTGATACCTCATATAATAGTTATTACTTTACATTTCCCATATGTCTACTTCGTGATTGGATCATTTTGTGAATGCCATTTTATTTTTTGGGGCATTAGAAGGCTTATAAATTTAGAAGCAAATCTTGAAATTTTTCAGAAAATTTTCAAAACCCACTTTTAACCCCTTAGGGACTTAGAACGTACCGGTACGCCATGTTTGCCGAGTCCTTAAGGACTCAGGACGTACCGGTACGTCTTTAGTCTTTAGTTTAAAAGTAGATTGTGGCAAGGCGGGGGTTAATAGGAACAGGATGCCCGCTGAAATCATTCAGCGGGCATCCTGTCACAACGCCGGGGGGGGGGGGGGAAGTCATGTGAACCCCCTTATCAGCGATCGCCGCAAACCGCAGGTCAATTCAGACCTGCAGTTTGCGGCTTTTACCTGCGGTGGCGGGTGGTGCCATCGGGTCCCCATGCGGCAGTGGGGGGGACCCGATGGCATGGAAGGCAGCGCGATGTCTAAGGAAGGCATTGCGCAGCCTTCCGATGACGAGCCTGTAAGATCCAGCCCCCGGGATCTCACAGGCCAGAAGCTGTATGAGTTATACAGCCAATGCATTCAAATATAGAAGTATTGGAATGCATTGTAAAGGATTAGACCCTCAAAAGTTCAAGTCCCAAAGTAGAACAAAAAATAAAGTGAAAAAAAGTTGAAAAAATTAAGTTTTCCCCCCCAAAAATTAAAAGTTTCAAGTAAAAATAAACCAAAATGTCATTTTCCCCAAATAGTAAAAAAAAAATAGTAAAAAATAGGGGGAAAAAAAAGTATACATAATAGGTATCGCTGCGTCCATGACCTATCCCCTCAGATAAACACCGTAAAAAATAAAAACTGTGCTAAATAAACAATTTTTGTGTCAACTTACATCACAAAAAGTGTAATAGCAAGCGATCAAAAAGTCACATGCACCCCAAAATAGTGCCAATAAAACCGTCATCTCATCCCGCAAAAATCATAACCTACCCAAGGTAATCGCCCAAAAACTGAAAAAATTATGGCTCTCAAACTATGGAAACACTAAAACATGATTTTTTTTGCTTCAAAAAAGAAATCATTGTGTAAAACTTACATAAATAAAAAAAAGGTATACATATTAGGTATCGCCGCATACGTGACAACCTGGTCTATAAAAATACCACATGATCTAACCTGTCAGATGAATGTTGTAATTAACAAAAAATAAAAACTGTGCCAAAACAGCTATTTCTTGTTATCTTGCCTCACAAAAAGTGTAATATAGAGCAACCAAAAATCATATGTACCCTAAACTAGTACCAACAATACTGCCACCCTATCCCGTAGTTTCTAAAATGGGGCCACTTTTTTGAAGTTTCTACTCAAGGGGTGCATCAGGGGGGCTTCAAATGGAACATTGTCACGCTGGACAGTATACAAGATACACAGAATACAACCAAACAAGTGTCTAGGCAAGAAGCTGGGGATAGAGGTCACCTCCTGACAAATCCCAACCAGCTCTCCCTAGACTTCTATGCCCACATTCAGACCCTGAAGCTGGGAATGAACGTGTCCTCGTGCCTAGGCTGAAGATTCCCTAAAATCCCTAAGATGATGAAAGGGGGAAAGAGGCAGCCTGCTCCCGCAGGACCTGGAGGGGGCAGGCATCTCTTTTACAGCCTAGGCAGACAACCACAAGAAAACAAAACCAACTTATCTTGTACTGAGCAGGAACAGCAAATCCTTCTTTCCTCTGAGCCAGACAAAAGCTATAACCCGCACAGGACACTGGGAGTGGGCGTAATTTAAACTCAAACTAACGACCCCACCCAGTGCACCTGAAGGGAGGCGGATATAGCTCAATTCCAAAACAAAAACAAAGAGGCTACACACGTGCTGCTAACCTGCAGACCTCCGCACATAGCCTGAGCAGGGTATGACACGCTGCCAGTGCCCGCCCAGCCTCCTGCCTGCTACGGACGTAAGTACAGGCTGCTGAATTGAAGATATATATAGAATATAGTGATTGCACCGGGCCCCGATGCCATTACAAAACAAGACGCCGCCCCCCAGCCCCTTCTCCCTCCTCGCTGATACATATGCCGGCCGCGCTGTGCAGCATGCGGTCGACGGTGTATCAGTGTAAACGGCAGCATTCGCCCCATAAGACGCACTGCCATTTTCATCCACAGATCCCCATAACAGTGCCATCCACAGAACCCCCATAATAGTGTCTTACACAGACCACCATTAATTCAAAACCCACCAAAACCATACCTTTTGGTTCAAATTTTTTTTTCTGAATTTCCGTCTCAAAAACATAGGTGCGTCTTATGGGCCGGTGCATCTTATAGGGCGAAAAATACGGTATATCAATGTAGTATTAGCATAATCATACTAGTAACATAGTAACATAGTATATAAGGCCGGAAAAATACATTTTTCCATCCAGTTCAGCCTGTTAGATGAACCAGAGGAAGGCAAAAAAAAAACTGTGAGGTAGAATCCAATTTCCCCCACTTAAGGGGAAAAAATTCCTTCCCAACTCCCTGGATCAATGACCCATCTCTAGTACCTATAGCCTGTATTATTATTATACTCCAGAAATACATCCAGGCCAGTCTTGAACTCTTTTAGTGAATTCACCATCACCACCTCCTCAGGCTGAGAGTTCCATATTCTCACTGCTTTTACCGTAAAGAATCCTCTTCCATGTCTGTATACAAACCTTCTTTCCTCCAGACGCAGAGGATGTCCCCTTGTCACAGTCACAGTCCTGGGGATAAATAGATGATGGGAGAGATCTCTGTACTGCCCACTGATATATATATATACATAGTAATTAGATCTCCCCTCAGTCGTATTTTTCTAAAGTGAATAACCCTAATGTTGATAATCTTTCAGGGTACTGTAGTTCCCTCATTCAAGTTATTACTTTAGTTGCCCTCCTCTGAACCCTCTACAGCTCTACTATGTCTGCCTTGTTCAAAGGAGCCAAGAACTATACACAGTATTCCATGTGTGGTCTGACTAGTGATTTGTAAAGTGGAAGGACTATGTTCTCATCACAGACAACTAAGCCCCTTTTGATGCAACCCATTATCTTATTGGCCTTGGCAGCAGCTGCCTAACACTGTTTTTAACAGCTTAGTTTGCTGTTCATTAAAATTCCTAGGTCCTTTTCCATGTCAGTGTTACCCAGTGTTTTACCATTTAGTATGTACGGGTCTTCCCATGTGCATAACCTTACATTTGTCAGTGTTAAACCTCATCTGCCACTTCTCTGCCCAAGCCTCCATTCTATCCAGATCCCTCTGTAGCAGTATACTGTCCTCTGTAGTGTGTATATACAGTATACTGTCCTCTGTAGTGTATATACAGTATACTGTCCTCTGTAGTGTATATACAGTATACTGTCCTCTGTAGTATATATATACCGTATACTGTCCTCTTCCGTGTTAATTACTTTACACAGTTTAGTGTCATCTGCAAAAATGTATATTTTACTTTGCAAGCCTACAAGATCATTAATAAATATATTGAAGAGAATAGGGCTCAATACTGACCCCTGAGGTACTCCACTAGTGACAGTGACCCAATCTGAGTGTGTATCGTTAATAACCACCCTCTGTTTCACTGAGCCAGTTACTTACCCACATACAGACATTTTCTCCCAGTCCAAGCATTCTCATTTTATATACTAAACTTTCATGTGGTACAGTGTCAAATGCTTTGGAGAAGTCCAGATATACGACATCCATTGATTCGCCGCTGTCAAGTCTACAACTTACCTCCTCATAGAAACTGTTTAAATTAGTTTGACATGACCGATCCCTCATGAACCCATGCTGATATGGTGTTATTTGCTTATTTTCGTTGAAGATAGCATCTCTTAGAAAACCTTTAAACAGTTTTCCCACGACAGATGTTAAACTTACCGGCCTATAGTTTCCTGGCTATGTTTTTGTACCCTTTTTGAATATTGGCACCAAATATGCTATGTGCCAATCTTGAGGAACAATCCCTGTCAGTATAGAGTCCTTAAATATCAGAAGTAAGGGTCTGGCTATGACATTACTTAATTCTCTTAGTATATGGTCCTGGCGATTTGTCTATTTTAATCTTTTTAAGACGCTGCTGTATTTCTTCCTGGCTCAGACAGGGCACTTTTAATGGGGAATTCACTTTTACATTTTGCATTTCATCTGACAGTTTATTTTCTTCAGTGAATACAGTGGAGAAAACAATATTTAATAGCTTTGCTTTCTCCTCATCGCTCTCTGCAATTCCCCCCTCATTAATCTGTAGAGGGCCGACACCTTCAGATTTATACTTTTTACCATTTATATAATTGAAGAACATTTTAGGGTTAGTTTTGCTCTCTTTGGCAATTAATCTTTCGGTCTCTAGTTCGGCAGAGGATTAAAGTAACAGGTCAATATTACCGCCTGAAGAATGCCATAAAATCAAAACCCATAAAATTATGGAAAATTGCATATTTTTTTACAATTTCACCCCATTTGGAATTCATTCCCACTTCATCGTACACAATATTAACACGTTAAGTACCTAGGACGAGTATACTCGTCCTGGAGCACTGATACTTAGCGCTCCAGGACGAGCATTAAACTGTCACCATGTCTGCAGACATGGTGACAGCGCTGAGTGCCGGCTGTTACACACAGCCAGGCACCCAGGGTCAATGCCGAGGGGGGTCCTGTGACCCCCCCGTATTGGCGATCGCTGCAAACCGCAGGTCAATTCAGACCTGCGGTTTGCAGCGCTTTCTGTAGTTTCTGATCCCTGCGGTCCCTGACCGCAATAAACAGAAACTTTAGAATGGCCAAAGTAAAAAAAAATGTAACCCCCCCCCTGCACCCCTGAATGATTTTATGTCGGCGGGGTGCAGGGGGGCAGGTTGTAGGCAGTGCGGGCGGTTGTAGGCAGTGCGGGCGTTTGCAGGCGGTGCGGGCAGTTGCGGGAGGCGGGCGGTGCGGCAGTGTATTCATTGGTGGTCAGTGGTATACCAGAGTGTCAGCACATTGCTGACACTCTGGTATAAACGGCTGACATCGCTGCGATGTCAGCCGCTTCACCCTTTCCATACCGCAGTCCGTACGGACCGCTGTATGAAAAGGGTTAAGTCAGGGAGCTCCCTCCCTCTGCCATCGGGGGGCTGCTGTGCCTTTGCAGCCCCCAGATGGATGGGGTGACAGAGGGAGGGATCTCCCCTCTTTCCCCGTCTGCTCAGTTGTGGCAGACGGGGAAGGTTCCCATGGCAACAGGACGCCTTCTCAGGCATCCTGCTGTCCATGGTGCTGTACAGATCTATGCTAAAGGCATAGATCTGTTCAGACAGTGTAAGTAAAATACAGGACAATACACTATATGGTGTATTGTACTGTATTATACAGACACCAGACCCACTGGATCTTCAAGAACCAAGGGTCTGGGTCAAAAAAATATAAAAAAATGTGAAAAAAGTTAAGATAATAAAAACACATTTATCACTGAATAAATATGTAAAAAAAAAAAATACACTACACATATTAGGAATCAGGGCGTCCGTAACGACCTAATCTATAAAACGGTCGTGTTACTTTCCCCGCACGGTGAACGCCATAAAAATAAAAAAAATAAAAACTATCAGGAAATTGAAATTTTACCCACCTTACTCCCCTAATAAAAGTGATCAAAAAGTCGCATGTACACCGAAATAGTACCAATCAAACCGTCACCTCATCCCGCAAAAAATGAGCCCCTACATGAGACAATGGCCCAAAAAATAAAAAAAACTATGGGGACACTATAACATGATTTTTTTTTTGTTTTAAAAATGATATTATTGTGTAAAACTTACATAAATTAAAAAAAGTATACATATTAGGTATCGCCGCGTCCGTATCGACCAGCTCTATAATAATATCACATCAGCTAACCCCTCAGATAAACACTGTAAAAAAAAAAAATTAAGAACTGTGCTAAATAAACAATTTTTTGTCACCTTACATCACAAAAAGTGTAATAGCAAGCGATCAAAAAGTCATATGCACCCCAAAATAGCGCCAATCAAACTGTCATCTCATCCCGCAAAAATCATACCCTACCCAAGATAATCGGCCAAAAACTGAAAAAACTATGGCTCTTAGACTATGGATACATTAAAACATGATTTTTTTTGTTTCAAAAATGAAATCATTGTGTAAAACTTACATAAATAAAAAAAAGTATACATATTAGGTCTGTATCGACCGGCTCTATAAAAATATCACATGACCTAACCCCTCCGGTGAACACCGTAAAAAAATAAAAATAAAAACGGTGTACAAAAAGCAATTTTTTGTCATCTTATGTCATAAAAAGTGTAATAGCAAGCGATCAAAAAGTCATATGCACCCCAAAATAGTGCCAATAAAACCGTCATCTCATCCTACAAAATATGAGACCCTACCTTAGATAATCGCCCAAAAAATGAAAAAAATATGGCTCTCAGACTATGGAGACACTAAAACATATTTTTTTTTGTTTCAAAAATGAAATCATTGTGTAAAACTTACATAAATAAAAAAAATTGTATACATATTAGGTATCGCCGCGTCCGTGACAACCTGCTCTATAAAAATACCACATGATCTAACCTGTCAGATGAATGTTGTAAATAACAAACAAAAAAAAAGTGCCAAAAAAGCTATTTCTTGTTACCTTGTCTCACAAAAAGTGTAATATAGAGCAACCAAAAATCATATGTACCCTAAACTAGTACCAACAAAACTTCCACCCTATCCCGTAGTTTCTAAAATGGGGTCACTTTTTTGGAGTTTCTACTCTAGGGGTGCATCAGGGGGGCTTTAAATGGGACATGGTGTCCAAAAAAACTGTCTAGCAAAATCTGCCTTCCAAAAACCCTATGGCATTCCTTTCCTTCTGCGCCCTGCCGTGTGCCCGTACAGCAGTTTGCGACCACATATGGGATGTTTCTGTAAACTACAGAACCAGGGCCATAAATAATGAGTTTTGTTTGGCTGTTAACCCTTGCTTTGTAACTGGAAAAAAAAATGTAAAATGGAAAATTTGCCCAAAAATTGAAATTCAGAAATTTTATCTCTATTTGCCAATAACTCTTGTGGAACACCTAAAGGGTTAACGACGATTGTAAAATCAGTTTTGAATACCTTTAGGGGTGTAGTTTATTAGATTGAGTCACTTTTATGGAGTTTCTACTCTAGGGGTGCATCAGGGGGGCTTCAAATGGGACATGGTGTCCAAAAAAACTGTCTAGCAAAATCTGCCTTCCAGAAACCGTATGGCATTCCTTTCCTTCTGTGTCCTACCGTGTGCCCGTACAGTGGTTTACGACCACATATGGGGTGTTTCTGTAAACTACAGAATCAGAGCCATAAATATTGAGTCTTGTTTGGCTGTTAACCCTTGCTTTGTAACTGGAAAAAAATTATTAAAATGGAAAATCTGCCAAAAAAGTGAAATTTTTAAATTGTATCTCTATTTTCCAATAATTCTTGTGGAAAACCTAAAGGGTTAACAAAGTTTGTAAAATCAGTTTTGAATACCTTAAGGGGTGTAGTTTCTAAAAATGGGGTCATTTTTGGGTGGTTTCTATTATATAAGCCTCACAAAGTGACTTCAGACCTGAACTGGTCCCTAAAAATTGGGTTTTTGAAAAGTTCAGAAACATTTCAAGATTTGCTTCCAAATTTCTAAGCCTTGTAACATCCCCAAAATATAAAATATAATTCCCAAAATGATGCAAACATGAAGTAGACACATGGGGAATGTAAAGTAATAACTATGTTTGGAGGTATTACTATGTATTATAGAAGTAGAGAAATTGAAACTTGGAAATTTGCAATTTTTTACAAATTTTTGGTAAATTTGGTATTTTTTTATAAATACTTTTTTTTTTTTACTTCATTTTACCAGTGTCATGAAGTACAATATGTGCCGAAAATCGTTATCACCACATAAAGTGACACTGGTCAGATTTGCAAAAAATGGCCTGGTCCTTAAGGTGAAAATGAGCTCGGTCCTTAAGGTGTTAAATGGTGTCATAAAATAGTAGAACTTGTTACGCAAAAAATAAGCCCTCATATGGCTACTGTATGTAAACTGAATATTTAAAAAAGTTATGGCTCCAGGAAGAATTAGAAAAAACAAAAAGGCAAATGGCTTAAATTAATTTTCTTTATTTTTTTCTTTATGCAAACAAAAGCTGATCTCAAAACCCAGGAGATATTCATCACAAAAATTAGAATGTTTCCTCTGGGGTCAATTTACATCGATAATCACCAGGCCGTGACTTTCCCAGTATGATATAAATGTTCTGCGCAGATCTTACACAATCCAGGGAAGATGTTTACATAAGATGCCACCAGCCTTGTGTTTCTCTAATGGTAAGTCAGAAAAACATTAAAAAAGGGCAGTTCATATTATAAATTACATTGAAAGGATGTTCATATTGATGTCCTATTGTCACAATCACTCCCCGGACCCCCTAACCAGTAGGTAGGTCATCAATATGGAATTCCCAGATAACTCCTTTAAGGGACTATTATATTATACACATAAGGTCATTAACAGAAAAAAATGTAACCTCTGGTTTGAGGGCAACAGACTATTGGTTTACTGACCTGGATTAAATCTGTTGTATTAGTATTTTTTTTAAATATAAGATTATGAATATGAAAAAAAAACTGCTTTATTTTGTTGTATTTTAATTCATTCTTAAAATAATTTTTTTTATTATTTGCAGGATTCAAAGGCATGCACAACTCACTGACATTTCATATTCCTAATATTTGATTTGATTGCTCAAACAATTAGAATGAAATTGTCCTCCTTGTTTTGAAGGGGTTGCACACCTTTGGGCTTTTTTTTTAGCAAAACATTTTTTTAATCAGTATTTAGAAGTGCCCGGGTGGATTAGCACTGTGGGGTCTCACAGAACCCAAATGCTGTGTTGCACCAGCAGTGATCAAAAAGTGACAGTGTGCCAAAGTAGTGTAGGGATCCACTTAAATGAGTACAACTTGACGTACAGCGTGGTCTTATGTGTTTTGATCGAAAAGTGCGTCTTATACATGGTTAATGCATATGGATGTGCAACCCATGTTTCTTTTTCTACTGATTTGTATACATGTACGCGGGATATTTGGATGCAGTGGATGGAGGTAATATGAAGTTGCTCGGATGCATGCATGTTTTAATACAAAGATTTTGAGGCAGGCCTGATGGGCAGCAGAGTTCGTAAAAACTATTGTAAAAGGTCTTTACATATTTTAAAGTTTGTTTGCGATTTGTTTACTGGTAAAAGCAGAATTGCATTATGGATTCCATTACCACGGACCATAACGCAATTCTATGACTGAATGCATAACGGAATGCTTTTAGAGGCATTCCGTTATTCATTTAGTCATAATAGAAGTCTATGGGCTGTATAATGGATCCGTCCCGTCTAAGTTATGCAAGAGAGGACTCAAGCATAACGGAAACCAGACGGATCTGTTATGCAGCCCATAGACTTCTATTATGATGGAATTAATAACGGAATGCCTCTAAAGGCATTCCGTTAAGCATTATGTCATAGAATTGCGTTAACGGAATCCATAATGCAATTCTGCTTTTACCAGTAAACGAATCGCAAACAAATTTCATAAGCGGAAATTCGCTCATCTCTTCATCTCTAGTCATTACCATACTCACTGGCCTCCTCTTACATCACAGGCCGGGGGGGAGGTGTTTGTGGGGGCACCTACAGACCATTTTTAACAACATGTATGGAGGATACATATTAATAATGTATAATGCATTTTTTGGTGTTTTTGCTAAGGAAACACTAGTGAAGAATGAGACGTCTATTCAATATTTTTATATGTTGCCATTTTCTGGAGAGACACGGAATAAACCGCTCATTACCACTTTCTTCTTCTTGATATATTTGGTCGGAGTCCTTATCAATACTTCCATTATCACAGTCATATGTCTGGAAGTTCAGTTACATGAACCAATGTATCTCTTTATCTGTAATTTGTCTATTTTAGACATATTATTTACATCGGTCACGGTTCCTAAATTACTGCACATGTTATTGTCCGGAAATCACTTTGTCTCCTTCTCACAATGTTTTATTCAGTTCTATTTTTTTGGAACAGTGATAAATGCTGAGGATATTCTTTTCTTCATTATGGCTTATGACCGATATGTCGCTATCTGCCTCCCCTTACATTATCACCGGATACTGAGTCGGAGAAATTGCATCCTGATAACTATGGGGATTTGGACAGCCTCGTTTTTAAACACCTTAATGTATGTAACCTCAATTTTGTACATGTCCTCCTGTCACTCCAACCTCGTCCATCAGTTCTTTTGTGATTTTAAGTCAGTAACAAAGACCACTTGCATTGGCACAGAACTTTTACTCATAATAATTGCCATGGAATCTTTCTCATTCGTTTTTGTTCCATTGATGTACACTTTTATTTCTTACGCTAACATTTTCTTTGCCATCTTCAAGATAAAGTCAAGAGAAAGCAGAAGGAAAGCCTTCTCCACCTGCTCATCCCACATCACTGTCATTTCTATTTTCTATGGGACAAGCTTAATAGATTATCTAATACCAACTTATTCTGATGTTCTAGATTTATCTTCCGCTGTGGTCTATACAACTATCACCCCCATGATCAACCCTATCATATACAGTCTCCATAATTCCAAGATTAAAATAGCTTTTCTGGGGGTCATAAAAGAAATGCACTTCTTATAGACCAACTGTAACAGTGGCTGCTGTGCGCCGCTGTTCCCCTGCTTACAGCCACGGTTCCCGGGCATCGTGTTCAGCGGTGATCTGCTGCCAGTGCTTCCTATTGACCACTGCAGTCCTGGGCTCTGTCCTTGCAGGTACTGTTTGTTCTGGGATCCGCTCCACAGTTTCCTTTCAGCCCTGGCCACAGCATGCTTGCTGCTTCTTCCCTGCAACACTTCCATAAGGGCCGGCGCATGTCACTTCCTGTGCTTTATGGGTCAGATCATGTGACCTCGCTACCCAATCCTAGCCCTCCTGCATGTATATAAGTGGCATAGGCCCCTTCCCAGATGCCTCAGCGTCAAGGTCCTTGTGTCCTGCTAGGTTGCTGATATCTCTGCTTGTGTTACTGTGTACCTGACCCATGCTTGTGTTTCTGAACTACCTGTTTGAATCATGCCTGCTTGCCTTGACTCTCCTGTTGCTGGACCGGATTGCCTGACCTGTACCTGTGCCACCTACCCTGACATATTGCTTTTTTTTACTTCGTCTCTGCCTCATCCTTCGTTCCTGCACTGGTGCTCCTGGTTACAACTTGGCCTGCTGACTACATCCGTACCTCTGGTACCTTACTCAGGTACCTCCTGGTCTGCCTGGACCAGCTGCCTCGTGTGACAATCTTCATCACGAGGTGGCGACCTGTTGTTCCCCTAGGGAAAGTCTATTTCCACCATCAGGGGTACTGTGAAGAACGAGGAATCTATTTAGACAACTCCCTTAGAGGAGATAGGACACGTGGCACAGTGGGTTCACACCCGCTGCTTCGTGACACTAACACAAATGTGAGTGTACCTAGGTTTTGGCATAAAATGGACCAGAAAGTTGGGTACTATGGCATATCTAGGTCTAGAGAAAGTTTTGGTGCCTAATCCAAAAAAAGGGTATGGTCGAACAGGAAGGGAGAGTGGCTTCATAGAAAATGAGGTGCTGCCTAAGATTTGATGTTTAGCTGCAAAATTGCAGCAAAACAGTGCCAAAAAACTATAAAGTAAGCCATCCAAAAGTTGGTATAGAGCTAGTCAAAATTCCCCCTGCAACACATTTTTCATCTATCCTGAGCCTCTGTGATAAATGTGGTGCAGGTATAGACAGCCTGTTTAAGTTTATGCCATTTAAAGGTTTAGTAAATCTGCTCCAAACTCTATTAAAAAGTTGCAGATCTGTTCTCTATATGGTGATTTAAGATTATTTCTATTATAATTTATGAACCATTAATCTGAGCAGATTCAAACAAGTCGCTCTTCTGGGTGGTATCC
Organism: Bufo gargarizans; assembly: GCF_014858855.1. Classification (NCBI taxonomy): domain Eukaryota; kingdom Metazoa; phylum Chordata; class Amphibia; order Anura; family Bufonidae; genus Bufo; species Bufo gargarizans. The sequence goes on along the minus strand of NC_058087.1, from coordinate 187,115,151 downwards.
TTAAAGGGGTCATCTCTCTTCAGCAAATGGCATTTATCACGCAGACAAATGTTTTATAAGGCACTTACAAATTTATTATAATTGTCCATATTGCCTCTTTTGCTGGCTTGATTCATTTTCTATTGCATTATACTCTGCTCATTTTCAGGGGTTACGGCCACAGCTACAGTGCCGATATGAGGTGGCTGGGATGGGAGGTGCTGCCTATGGGTGCTCCCACGGTTGGCCAACAGAGAGGCCATCGCTGATGGATTGCAGGATGGTTGTAACCATGGTAATAAGCAGTATATAATCTCATGTAAAAATGTATCAAGCCAGCAAAGGAAGCAATATGGAGAATCACAATAAGAGATGAGCGAAGTTTTGGAAAATTAGATTCGGCTGCATTGCCGAATTTTACCAAAAAATTGCTTCATGAGAAATTACTTCTTTGTAAGTAGCGGGTGAAATGACAGGGAGCTGATCGTGGCATGTGAGAGTAAAAATGGTGTAAAATTAACCGGAAAAAAATGTTATCAAAATTACCGCCTCCGGGGGCGGAGCTAGTCGCTGAAGTGAAAGGACGCACTGCTGCAGAGCTCTGCATCTTAACATTTTTAAACCACTGCTGCAGTGCCAATTCTTGGCGAATCTGACTGAAAACATCATATTTAAGCCCAGCGAGTGACACAACACAGCGGTGTCACAAAAACAACTTTTTAAAAGATTTTGGAAAACCAGGCCTACTGCAGCATCAGAAGCCGCAGACTAGATTAAATACTGTGACATCTCAGCCGGGCGGCCATGCGGCATTCCGGATTAGCTTTTACAGCGGCAGATCTACACTAAAGAGGAGTGCTGGTCCCCCAGGCTGAGACAGAGAGTAAAGACTGAGCAGCCGGACTGAATCGGGGATCCCAACGTGAATGAGCACTGGATAGATCATTAACCCCTGCGCGGCTGAACCGGAGGCCGGATATAAGAGCGGGAAACTGTGCCAGGGAGAATTGGTCCTGCTGCAGAACTACCAGAGGGTCCTGTGAAAAACAAGGAGATTTTCCTCACACCAAAGAAGGGTGTCCCTGAGATCCTTGGCCTGAGACAGCCATCCTCAAACTGCGGCCCTCCATCTGTTGCAAAACTACAACTCCCAGCATGCCCGAACAGCCTACAGGTATCAGCCTACAGCATGACATTGTCGGAGTTGTAGTTTTACAACAGCTGGAGGGCCGCAGTTTGAGGATGCCTGGCCTGAGCGATCCATAGAGCCCACAGAGATTGAGGCCTTGTAGAAATTTAAGACGTGGCTTAAATGTGGTTATTATAAAGTGTGCGGAGCTGCCGGCTGCAGTTAAAAAAAGATCATTGGGAAAGTGATTCAATCTTTATTATACTAGAGGTTGTTCTTAATACACTATTGGCTGACGGCTGAAGGATCCATTGGGTAACACAGCAATTTGACATCTTCACCAGAAGAGACTCAAACCTCCAGCTATAAAAAGTGGGAGGAGCTAACGGTCGCAGTGTAAGAACATCGGGACTGCAACTCAGCGTGAATCACACCAAACACAATTAGCATCTTAGTGACCTACCTAAAGTACTACTAACATATCAGACAAGTGTACAAGAGAAAGCTGCAATGTCCCTAAGTATTTAAAGGGCAACATCACACAATGTTGAAACTCAGAAAGTGAACATGACCTAACTGCTCCTCAGTATTCAAATCATTAATTAACCAACACAAAGTGTGTACGGCAAATCTGTTGTTTACACCTTCTTCCTTTGTGTGATAGTCAATAAACAAAATGACCAAAGGCCAACAATCAGAGAACGGCGCTAAAGCTCTAAAAATGCCAAAGAAAAATACAGAAACCCAGAAACTGCCAAAAAATTATGTAGAAAAAAATCACTAAACATAAAGATATTGCTAAACACACTTCTCCAACTAATGAATAGTCAGAGAGTGATGAGGAGGAGGATCCAGCCTCAGAATCTAAAAAACATACAATCCCTCATTAAATCACTACCCAATGCATCATGTATAAAAAGCATGTTTAGAGAATTTTCAGATTCCATTAAAGAAGATATATCTGAACTAAGATCAGACATCAGGCAAATTTCTTCCAGGATGACACAAGTGGAGGATTCCACTCAACTATTATCTGCAAATGCTAACCATCTCTCCAAAAAGTTGAAGGAACAAAAGAAGGAGTCATACGCTCTTAAATTACATCTGGACGATCTAGAAAACAGATCAAGGAGAAATAACTTGTGAATTAAAGGACTCCCCGAAAACTGTCACAGACGATGAGATAATACCAGTTCTTACTAGGATCTTCTGTGAACTTCTGGAAAAAGATGAAACCTTTGAACTAGGATTTCAGAGAGTACACAGGGGTTATAGGCCGAAAAATGCAAAAATATAGAAACACCCAGAGACATATTATGCTGCCTCCAGGACTTTAATATTAAGGAAGAAATCTTCAAAAAAGCGAAAATCGCTAAAAAAAATTGAGTACGATGACAAAGAAGTTTTGATATTTCAGGACATTTCAAGACACACTTTGGAATTAAGACATAACCTTAAGCCTCTCACTAGCGCCTTAAGAAATAAATATGGCTCTTTCCATTTGGACTCTTTATCAATTGTGCAGGGAAACCTATAAATGTTAGAGAGCCTGCTGATGTACACAAGATTACACAAAAATTGAAACTCCACCCCATTGTGATCAAAGATTGGATAGCGGGAGAAGAAGAAGATGAAGAACCACAACTTCCTCGACTTCAACCCTGGGAAACGGTGACAACACCCAAAGCCAAAAAATCCAGAACTGTAGATACAGAATCCATTATGAGAGCTACACAAGTCACAGCACACACCAGCAGGAAAATGAGGGCCTTCTTCTATGAGGCTCTAATACCGACTTGTAGGGTTCCTTCACACATGAAGGATGGTAACTGACTTTACTAAAATCTTCACGGATAAGATTTTAATGATGCAGTCTTCGACATATGTTTTGCTGAATGATGCATCATGAGGTATTTTGTTCTGATTATTACACTTTTGTTAACACTTATCTTATAACTCATTTGTATTGCATGTACACTACCTATGAGAAAAGGTTTAGATGTCTTCTGTCTGCATGCCTTTTGGTCCCCTGCGGGTTCGCGGGACCTGGAGGCATTAGGTCTGTAGAAGAGACTCGTACTCATGTTTATGTGTATGTAGACCTTTAATGTTCAACCAGGTTCACACTGTTTAGAATTTATAAACTTCTGTACACACATACTTATACTAGGACTGGAGAGCAGTCCTTAATGTTCATAACCTTTAAACTTACTTGTACCCCCCCCCCCCCCCACACACACACACACACACAATTATTTGAAACCTTTCCGAATTAATTTGGAGAAACAGTTTTTCTCCAAATCTTCCACCCTGTTTGACATCTAGAGTGGAAGTATATACTGTTTTAACCCTAGGTGCTCAAAAGTTGTGCACCACAACAGGCAGTATTACTTAAACCAATTTAGTACTAATATTTAACCTGAATAAGTACTACCCCATTATTGTTAAAATTCCCCTTTCCTTACAACAACACCCCCCCCCCCCCCTACCTCCCCAAACTAAATATCAGGGAATCAGAATTATACCAGGTCAGGGTAAATTCTCAACTAAACATAAATATGGCTGATATTATTTTCTCCTCATACAATGTTAATCGTCTCAATGGTCCTAGGAAAAGGTCTAAGATACTAACATATATGAGAAAGAAAAAAGTGATTGTTATATTTTTTCAAGAAACCCATTTTATAAAAACACTAACCCCATTTTCAAAAACATTTCAATATTGTCAATGGTACAATTCAACTACGCAATTGTCCAAAAGAAAAGGAGTTTCTACTGTGTTCCATAGGAAGTTGAGTTTTCAACACATAGATACTCTATATGATGAATAGGGTAGGTATATATTTGTTAAAGGTCAACTATATGGGAAGGTGTACACCTTTGCCAATTTTTATTCCCCAAATACGCTACAACACTATTTTCTAGAACATGTTTTTAACAAACTGGATTCTTTTGTTGAGGGTAATTTGGTCTAGGGAGGAGACTTGAACACTCCCCTGGAACCAACCATGGATACATCAATGGGTAAAGCAAGATTAGTGCACCACAAATTCAGGGCCTTGAAGAAAAAGCTACCATGGTTTAATTGATGTTTGGAGGATGTTGAATCCCAGTTGTAAAGATTTTTCTTTTTATTGCTCAACCCATAACCTGTTTTCAAGACTAGACTATTTTTTTTATGTATAACAAAGATGTACAGATTCTAAAAAAGGCCACATACAAATCCTTTCATCTATCAGACCACGCTCCACTGTTAGTGCAACTCTCTCCCGGCGACGTTAAGAACAAAACATTTAATTGGTCGCTCAATAAAAGCTTGTTGACTGATCCTAAGGACACTTCAGCAATCATGAAAGATATACAATCCTTTTTTGATGAAAACCTACAAGAGGGAGACTGCAGTTCTCTTGAATGGGAAACCCACAAGGCGTTGATCCGTGATAGATTGATTAGGTTAGGATCACATAAAAAGAAATTTAGAGAGAAAGAAATTAACAATATTCTATCTCATATAAAAGCGCTGGAAGCAGTTCATAAATTATCACTCGAGAAAAAAGTGATGAAAACAACTTACAACTAGAGTTGGATGCTCGGGTTCGATGGGTTCGGCCGAACTTGACAAAAAAGTTCGAGTTTGGGACCCGAACCCTACTGAAGTCAATAGGGACCCGAACTTTTGAGCACTAAAATGGCAGTCAAAATGTCATGGAAAGGGCTAGAGGGCTGCAAATGGCATCAAAATGTGGTTTAGAGAAAGGCAAGTGCTCTGCTAACAAATGTGGATTGGGAAATAACTTAAAATAACATAAAATACGTAAAAATAAAAAATAATAATCTTGATCTAGGAGGACGAGGTCCATATGGAGTAGGAGGTTGAGGAGGCGGTGGCGGTGTAGATGGAAGCGACGGTGGAGGAGGAGGAGGTAGCCTACACTGCTCTTTGTTTTAAAATTTATTTTTAAAATTAGGGTACACCCCAAAACATTGGGAAATATAACTTGTGATAACCCCCTCCAGTGGTGCTAAACACACGTTCAGACAATACACTGGCTGCAGGGCAGGCCAGCACCTCCAAGGTGTAAAGGGCAAGCTCAGGCCTGTGCCCAATTTGGAGACCCAGAAGTTGCAGGGGGCAGACCCATCAGTCAGTTTGTGTAGGAGTGTGCACACATACTGCCCCACCATGTCGCACGTCCCTGTGATGTTCACGATCCAATTTGATATCTGCTCTATCAACTTTCGATGTTCTTTTCTGCGCCTACCATGTTGATCACGGATAGCGGCGAATAAGGGTTCCACGCCGGAGAGGGAGAGCGTGGAAAAGAGAGACCACATCCAAGGGACATCAATGGATTAAATTTAATTGTGATCGAGCGGAAATGTGGAAGAAACTATTAAAACGGAAGAATTAAAGGAAAGGAGGGCGCGCAGCAATTGCCCACTCCCGACTCGGGGAGGTAGTGATAATAAATATCAATACAGGACTCTTAAGATGCCCTGTTATTGGAATGATTAATAAAAAATATTATAGGGAATGTCACTGGGGTATTTAGGATTTGGAAACAATAGCCAGGAGAGGCCCTGCTGCCGCTTTGTTGACTCTAGATAACTTCTGCCTGATCACACGTCATTGTGACGTCCACGATCCATTTGGATATCTTCTCTATCAACTTTCGATGTTCTTTTCTGAGCTTACCATGTTGATCACGGTTATCGGCGTATCAGGGTTCCACGCCGGAGAAGGAGTGTGAGAAAGGGAAAACCTCATCCAAGGGAGGTCAATGGCTGCAATGGGATAGAGCGGAAATGTGGGACAAGTTATTAAAGCAGAAGTATCGAATGAAAGGGCCAATTAAAGACGAATTTTAGAAATTTAAGTCCCTGTCACCAATGCAGAGCAGTTTTTTTTTTTAATCGCCAGAAATGGGTTAATGCTACCCACCAATGGAACAGATTATTTTTAAAAACTTGGTCCCTGTCACCTATGCAGAGCAGGAGTTTATTCATGTCAAAAATTGTAAAATGTCAACCCAAGAATGTTACAGAAAAATTCGTGAAATTTATTAACTAGGTAGAGCAGGGGTCTATCACAACCAAAAATTGTTGAATGTCACCCGAAAATGTAAAAGAAAAAATTGTGAAATTTATTAAGCTGTCAACTAGGTAGAGCAGGGGTATATCACAGCCAAAAATTGGTTAACTTCACCCGAAAATGTAACAGACAAATTAGTGATTTTTTTTTAACTGTCTACTAGGTATAGCAGTGGTATATCACACCCAAAAATGTGTGAATTTCACCCGAAAATGTAACAGTCAAATTAGTGAATTGTTTTACCTGTCTACTAGGTATAGGAGTGGTATATCACACCAAAAAATTTGTGATTTTCAACTGAAAATGTAACAGACAAATTCGTGAATTTTTTAACTTGTATACTAGGTATAGCAGTGGTATATCACACCCAAAAAATTTGTGAATTTCACCAGAAAATCTCCCCAAATAAAGATTTAAAAAAAACTCCAGGGAGATTGATTGTCTCTGCTCTGGATTCAATCACTAGCAGAGTCTCTGAATATGTACCAAAACCAATTCCTGTCTGAAACATACAGGACAAGTGCTTGAGCTTTTAAAGAATTTTGGTCAGGTTACAGAGGATACTATACTCATGACTGTGGATGTCACATCCCTATATACAATACCTATAGAGATTGGGATTTCCAGTGTAAAGTTTTTTATGGACCAGGACAATCAGATGGATGAGGCTCAAAAAAACTTTATTTTAGACTGCATCAATTATTGTTTAAAGCACAATTACTTTTGGTTTGAGGAGGATTTTTATGTGCAGACTTCCGGAGTCACAATGGGTGCGAAATTCGCACCAAGTTTTGCGACCTTTTTATGGCCTATTGGGAATATGAATACATTGAATGCTTGCTATTTTCATCTAGAATAAAATGTAGGCTATGCATATGGAAGAGATTCATAGATGACTGCCTTTGCATATGGCAGGGGGAAGAGTCAGCTTTAAGGGAATTCCTAGTATACATTAATGATAATATGTGTAACATTGTTTTCACAGAAAATATCAGTAAAGAAAAAGTGCAGTTTTTAGATCTGGAAATCTCCATTCATCAAGGTGAGATACAAACTATTACCTATTTTAAAGCCACTGATTGTCAAGGCTGAGGATGGGGAAAACCCTCAGCCGTGCGATGCCAGAAGATGTTATTGGCTGCTCGGCCAGGACGATAGAATTAGGGAGCAGGTCACCTCCTATCGTGCCCTAACCTGACCCTGACTCCTAACCATATGAGCCAACCCTGATGGTGGGAGGGCTGATACACCGGAACCTAATAGTCCCTGCTAGCCCTCAGGGTGGACCTGAACTAGGAGCAGGGTAAGACGACCTGTTCCTCCTAGGCACGGAGGAACAGGAGTCTACCTAGCCAAGCTGCAAGGAAAAGAGGTACAAAAACAGACGTATGGATATGGCAGGAGAACTACTCTTGTTCACACCTACCTGCCACAGCCTTGCTGACTGGATCCCGTGCAAACACAGCAAACACACATACACACACAGGAACCCAGATCCATACCTGCATTAAACATGAAAGGAAAACAACATCAACTTAACATCACATATAAACATTTATGACCACAAGGGTGGCCCTCACTGGCAGATGGTATAAGGGACCAGGAGGGTGCCTCCAGCTTAGGGCTCTTTCACACTTGCGTTCTTTTCTTCCGGCATAGAGTTCCGTCGTCGGGGCTCTATGCCGGAAGAATCCTGATCAGTTTTATCCTAATGCATTCTGAATGGAGAGAAATCCGTTCAGGATGCATCAGGATGTCTTCAGTTCAGGACCGGAACGTTTTTTGGCCGGAGAAAATACCGCAGCATGCTGCGCTTTTAGCTCCGGCCAAAAATCCTGAACACTTGCCGCAAGGCCGGATCCGGAATTAATGCCCATTGAAAGGCATTAATCCGGATTCGGCCTTAAGCTAAACGTCGTTTTGGCGCATTGCCGGATCGGACGTTTAGCTTTTTCTGAATGGTTACCATGGCTGCCGGGACGCTAAAGTCCTGGCAGCCATGGTAAAGTGTAGTTGGGAGCGGGGGAGCAGTATACTTACCGTCCGTGCGGCTCCCGGGGCGCTCCAGAGTGACGTCAGGGCGCCCCACGCGCATGGATGATGTGATCACATGGCACGTCATCCATGCGCATGGGGCGCTCTGACGTCATTCTGGAGCGCCCCGGGAGCCGCACGGACTGTAAGTATACTGCTCCCCTGCTCCCCACTACTACTATGGCAACCAGGCCTTTAATAGCGTCCTGGCTGCCATAGTAACACTGAACGCATTTTGAAGACGGATCCGTCTTCAAATGCTTTCAGTTCACTTGCGTTTTTCCGGATCCGGCGTGTAATTCCGGCAAATGGAGTACACGCCAGATCCGGACAACGCAAGTGTGAAAGAGCCCTTACAAACAAGGCTGGAGTACCTCTCAGACTACTGATCTTAACTGAGTCTTTATAGCCCATGTAGCCACACCCACACACAGACACACCCAGTGCACACACACTAGGAAGGAAGTTAACCCTTCCAACACAAGGCAGGGAAGACGGCCACTTAAAGGGGAAGTACACACATAAACACACACTTCACCTGTTGCCGCGGGCAACGGCATGCGTGGCAACCATGTCCTGGGGATCAGCCAGAAGGCCGAGACACTGTCACCACATGCATACAACACCAAACGTAGTCACGGGCAACCAAGTGAAGGAAAATGTCACTACACACACCATAGGCCGTGACACTGATAGGAATAGCTACATTGATAGCAGTAGCTGTCACTACAACCCATGGATTAAAAATATCCCAAAAGGCCAATTCCAACGTATAAAATGGAATTGTACAAAATTGGAGGACTATGATGCACAAAGTGAAGTTATCCTGGAAAGTTTTAAGGAAAAGGGATATGCAGTAGATTTATTAGAAAGGCAGAGAGAGGAAGTCAGGGAAAGTACCGATACTAGAGAAAACAAAGTAGCAACTATGAAAACCAACAATCAGGAAAACAATCGCTACAAATATGCATTTTTAACAACATATTCCTCAGCTTGTCCAGAGATTAAAAAAATTATAGGAAAAAATTGGAACATCTTGAAAAACGACCCTGTCATTGGTGACTTAGTCCCCCCCAAAAAAAACATTTATTTTTAAAAGGGCACCCGTTTTAAGAAATAAAATCTTCCACAGCTGCATGGTAAAACAAACTAAGACCACCAAAGAGACTGACCGGTTTACGTTGTATTGGCTGCAAGAATAGGGATAAGGAAAACAAAAGAATCCTGAATGAAAATAAACTGTCTGTAGCAAATAAAAAGGAGTTTAAAATTAAGGGCAATATGTCTTGTGAAACCGCAGGTGTGATCTATGTTCTAGAGTGCCCCTGCGGTTTACAATATGTAGGGAGAACCTTACGAAAATTTAAAATCAGAGTAAGTGAACATATTGGTAACATCAAGAGAGGTTTGGAGACACATAGTGTCTCGGCACATTTTAAAAGTTTTCATCAAAAAAAACAACTTTTGGTCTGAAATTCAGGGCTGTGGAACGGGTTGTGAAACATTGGAGGGGCGGGGACCCTGTCAAACAGATAAATAAAAAAGAAGCGCAGTGGATTTATGACATGGGCACCCTCCAACCAAATGGGTTGAATATTGATTGGGATATCAGAGCAGCTATGTAGGATTTTAGATAGGTAGTTTATAATCATCACCCTAATAGGTTAAAATATAGCTAAAGAAGTAGGGAACGGTAATTGCTTGAAAACTGTGAATAAGTATAGTTTTTTATATTTATGAATTTTAGATAATATAAAAAAAATTTATAGAATAATTTTTTGAAAGAATTATGTTCGATTTTATAACATTAATTTTCATGTGTGTTATTTGTATGTGTTGCATGCTATATGATAGAGGCTAGTAACCCAATTGTCCGGCAAAAAAAGTTTGACCCCGACACAGGAGGTTTTGACACGGAAATGTTTAATGGAGGACATAAATAGGTGCCGGTGATATGCTATGTAGAGCCCCTGACGAAGCCATTGGGCGAAACCCGGGTCGGGCGGACAAAGGACTGACTAGACATTTTAATGCTGATTTCAAGTGCTTGTTTGTGAGTATAATAAATAGATTTTCATTTAAAAGTACCGTGGATGCTGCACTATGTTGCCGTTTCTTTGAAGGTGCTGGAGTGTATGAGATTCTGCTGGGCAGCGTGGAGCAAGGAAAAGGGAGTCTGCCTGTGAGAAATAAATTTTTTGGCTACTTTTTTGCTGGGAGAAGCGAGGACCAGAACCTATTTTCTTCTATTATTACATACAGGGAAGAGGACCGGCTCCTGTCATCTGGACTGCTGCTATTAATAACCTTTTTGGGGTATACGCAGACTTTTCCACTCATCCCCCTCCTTAATACGGATAAGATTATAAGCCCCCCCCCCCCCCCCCCCCCCCAAAGATCAGGTTTAGTGACCTCCAAGTATTTGATTAAACAGGTCTGGGATCAACAGCAAAGAGTATCGGTTTTTAATAGTAATTCTATTTAGCTCCCTGTAATCAATACATGGTCTCAAACCGCCTCCCTTTTTTCCCACAAAAAAAACCCTGCCCCCATAGGGGACACTAAGGGTCTAATATGTCCTTTTTGTAAACTTTCCTTCAAATAATCCCTCATAGACTGTCGTTACAGACCGGACAAGTAATAAATACGACTCTTTTGGTATTTAGACCCTTGAATGAGGTCGATAGCACAATCATAAGGTCTATGAGGGGGAAGGAAGTCAGCATGGGTAATGGAAAAAACATCAGAAAAATCAATAATATACTTAGGGAGACTTTTCAACTCTGTAGTAACACCAGCCTGAATAATCGGTAGATTATCGGTAGACTTCTCTAATTCGCCCGTGGACCAGTTGATAACTGGGTTATGAACCTGGAGCCAAGACATATCCAGAACTATCTGGCAGATTTTACAAAATCAAAAAAGAGCAATTCTCTGTATGAAAAGCCCCCACCACCAAGGTCATCTCAGGGGTAAATTATTCCACAGTCCCGCCGACCAAAGGAGTGGAGTCAATTGCAATAATGTGAATAGGGTTAGCAAGAGACAAAATGGGCATCCCTAGGGAAAGGGTGAATTTGCGGTCAATAAAATTAGAAGCGGGCCCAGAATCAATAAATGCCTCCCAAGAACCTTTACAAGAAATAACCACTGGTAACAATACTTTTCTTTTTTACCACCTTGGGGAGTACCTTATCCTTCTGGGCATCGGGACGTAGAAATTTCCTGGAAAGTGGCAGTTTAGGACATTGTCACAACTAATGGTCAGTTTCTCCACAATAGAAGCAGGCACCCCTCTGAAGTCTTTGATCCCTCATGTTAATTCTGAGGTGCACGGGTTCCTCTAGACAATCCTCCAATTTGATTCTCAAGGGTGAGGAATCGGGTTTAACCACCTCCTGTGTAAATGTAAAACGTTCTCTTTGTCTCTCCCTGAAACGTCGGTCCAGTCTAATGGCTAAAGTCATAGTCTTTTCTAAGGTGTCCAGAGAGGGGTAACTGACCAACATATCTTTCAGGTCCTCACAGACCCCTAACCTGAACTGACACTTAAGTGCTAGATCGTTCCAGCCCGAAGAAACACACAATTTCCGGAATTCGGTGCAATATTCTTCCACAGGCCTGTTTCCCTGACTAAAAGACTTTAATTGACACTCTGCAACCGTTGACTTATCGGGTTCGTCATAAAGGATGCCTATTGCCTGAAAAAACAACTCAGCGGGGAGGCCGTGGGGAGAGAATAAGCCCATTCTTGCAGGTCTCCCAGCAATAAAGAGATAATAATGCCCACTCTTTGTTGTTCAGAACCCGAAGAGTGTGGGTGTAAACAAAAATATAGCTTGCAGCTCTCCTTGAATTTAAAAAAATGTTTACGATCCTCTGAAAACCGATCAGGCAACATAACATGGGGTTTAAGATTCTGAAGAGGGGAGGCCGCTATAGGCGGGATCTGAAGCAACTCCTGCTGCTGCAGCCTCTCTTGTCAGTTCCTGCACCATTTGGGCGAGACTCTGCACCTGATCCGTAAGGACTCTCATGGCGTCCATGGTTTTAGGTAGGGCCTGTGATTCTGTCACAAATAGATAGGGATAGTGCAGCCCCAAGCTCCACCCACACCACTATCCCTACCTACTTGCACGGTCCGTCCTAACCGATGGTGCACAACTGGACGGCAGTCCATAGCTTAGGTACGTGCAGGGGCCTACAGGGAGGGGAACACAAGGGGAGAAAACAATAGAAAGAAGGCACAGAAGCGTAAGATTACCAGGCCGGGTCAGAAACCAAACAAACAATTATCAAACTGAAAGCAAAACCAGAGCAAAATGGAAGCCAAGGTCAAGAGCCAGGAGGTCACATCAGAACAAAGGGATAACACAAGATCAAAGTCAAATGCAAGCTGAGGTCTAGTACACAAAATCACACATGCAGGAGGATGCTAGTGAGGTTGTAAGACCAATCACAGGCAACCTGTGGCCAGCAGGTTACCTGTTTAAATAGGTCCAATTGATGTGTCACGTGACGTGGCCAGCGTCACATGACCAATGTCCAGCACATCAATACACCTGAGCGCCGACTCATTGACATTGGCGCTCAGCTCCCCCTCTTGTCTAGGGGGTGGAGGACGACGGACACGCTGAGGAGGCGTGCGCAGCCGGGTCCTCCCCGCCGCCTTGTTACCATGGAGACGAGGACGGTGGCCGCGTCCTCGCTCCTCCTCACACGCGGGATGCCGGCGGAGCTGCAGGGAGACAGTGTGTCGTCGGCTCCCCGTTACAGTTACCCTTTTGCTCATCGGTGTATATCGGAAATTCAGAAATGAGATATAATGTAGAAATCTCAAAATTAGGTTTGATATAGGAATATTATGATATAAAAATATTAATAAATAACTGTAATCTGTTTACATAAGGCTGTAACAGTAATGAGGACTTCAGGGAAGCTTCGGTCAGGAGAGTCATTACATGATCCTTCCTGTTCTCTTGATGCCTCCATCACTAGACTATATAAGCAGAAAATAAGATAACCCTCTCTCTGGCATATAATTGCCTGCAACATAACCTGCTGTCTGTCATATTATTGGTACGTATCTTTTTATATACACTCACTACTGTTCATTATGTATTAAGGCTCATGCACACGAATGTATATCTTTTCAGTTTCCGTTCCGTTTTTTACAGGTCCCTGTGCAGAACCCTTCATTTCAATGGGTCCGCAAAAAAAAAAAAATGAAATGGCTCTGTATGTCTGCATGGACAAGGACAGGCATTGTTACAATGGAGCCGCAAAAGAAAACAGATCCAACACGGATGTCATGCATTTTTTTGAAAATCCGTGTTTTTTGGGCCGCAAAATACATGCGATCGTGTGCATGAGTCCTTACACTGCATGGATTGTCTGCCAAGAAACTTTGTGACCAAGGAAGGAGGGTATGGCAAAGCCCCCTACTTGGCCAGACCTGTAAAGTGAAGTTTACATACCTGCTTCCTAGTGATGGATTCTCGCTCCTTCTCCTCCTGCTCTGGTGTGCTTCCTCATTGAAAACAATCATTGGCTGCAGTGGTGACCAGATCCCATTGCATCATGTGACCATTTGTCATGGCATAAGGGGCTGCCGACGCCAGCAAATGTCTCCAGGCGGCATCAAATCAAATGTTTTCAGCCAGGGGGGCACAACGGAGAAGACCAGGCCGGGAGAAGAAGGAGCAGGAAGCCAATGTCGGGGAAACAGGTTGGAAGCTGCAAGGTTTTACTAATTGTATTTAGCTAACATTTAATTTTTTTAAATCAAATTTACAAATGAATAAAAGGCAGATAATAATAATAATATTAGTTTGATTAAAGGATGTGAATGTTGCATTTAATTGGTCATTTACATATTTTTTATAAGTAAATTTTCCAGTGCATCTTCCTTTCCAATTAGGCTACTTTTACACTCGCGGTAAGCTTTTCGGATCTGTACTACTATTTGCATATGTGTGCTGCTAGAAGCCCGGACGGCCCCATTCACTACAATGCCAAGCAGCACGGCAAACATGCCGAGAGGCGGCCGGACAAGAATGCAGCGCTTCACCTCCACGTAACGAGCAGCCGACTGCCAGGAAGGAATTGTTCTGCTGCTCGTCAGCCCCTCTAAATCCACCTTTAGCCATGTGCACATTTCTCAAGCACTTACAGTAGTTATGACTTGGTAGTACCAGGACCTAACCAAATTTGTAATGATTTAAGGCAGGGATGCCCAACCTCCAACCTGCGGCCCTCCAGATTCTGCAAAACTACAACTCCCAGCATGCCCATCAGTCTACAGCAAGGCATGGTGGGAGTTGTAGTTTTACAAAAGCTGGAGGGCCGCAGGTTGGGCATCCCTGATTTAAGTGAAACACAAGTGGTTGTAGATGCAGAAGCCAAATAAATATGTAGGGAGGGAAAGTGTCCACCATGTACCTGAGTATTTTTGCTATTGGATATCGATGGCACTATATTTGAGCTTATGTGATAATGACTTGGGGTTTCCTTCCTCCTTGGCAAATGTTACAACAGTTTCACAGTAACCTTTATAATGTCTATAGTTGAATAATTTCTCTTCTACTTTCTACTTTCAAATCTGGAAATCCTATTAGGTAACAATGAGTAGATACTGGGTGATATATAACTCTTCCAGACCCAACTTACATTTGAACCCATCGAAGTATGAGGGTGTAATCACTATTGTGATGCTGTTGAGTGAAGTAATTCTTCTTCAAACATGTTTTTCTTCTCTTGCAGAATGTTGCCAAAGTTCATGGCCAACCACACAAATATTGAATTCCGAATTCTTCCATTTACCTCAAATAATAATAAGCTGCTAATTGTCGGTATTTTCTCTACCATTTACCTGATTGGAACTATTTTGAATTCAGTTGTGATTACAGTGATATGTCTAGATGCTCATCTACACACCCCACTGTATCTGTTCTTCTGTAACCTCTCAGTGATAGATATCTGCTGCACCACAGTCGTTATTCCTGAACTTCTACATATATTATTATCTGGAAATGACCTGCTGCCTTACGCCCAGTGCTTCACCCAGATATACTTTTTCTTTATGGCAGCCAGTGCTGAGGTGATGCTTTTGTTTGTAATGGGATACGATCGATATGTTG
The DNA here is from genome assembly GCF_014858855.1 of Bufo gargarizans. NCBI lineage: Eukaryota > Metazoa > Chordata > Amphibia > Anura > Bufonidae > Bufo > Bufo gargarizans. The sequence goes on along the minus strand of NC_058087.1, from coordinate 187,099,778 downwards.
CGATTTGTCACCCATTGCACTACCACCAAATCCTGACCATGAGGAACTCTGCAGTGATCTTGGTCATCCTATGGGTCTCTGCCTTCATAAACTCATCATTCTCTATCATTCCACTATTGAACTTGACATTTGATCGGGTGGTTAGTCTTCATCAGTTCTTCTGTGATATCGTAACAGTAGTTAATGCATCCCATGGTGACTGCACAAAGTTTTATATTGTAGTCTGTACAGAATTTACTCTGTTGGGACTCTGCCCCTTCTTTTGCAATTTGGTGTCTTACATCCAAGTTTTTTGTGTCATCGCACGTATTAAATCCAGGGAAGGAAAAAGAAAAGCCTTCTCCACCTGCTCATCCCACCTAATTGTTATGATGACCTACTATACTACAGGAGCATTACACTTCATGTCCTCCATCCACCACACAGAAGTTCATGTCAACCAAGTCCTGTCCACCTTCTATTCTACGGTTGTGCCCATGATGAATCCACTAATTTATAGTCTACGCAACAGTGAAATCAAAAAAGCTCTTCAGAGTGGGATGAAAAATTAACCATGACTGTATTCTTCTTGGAATCAAAAAGTGTTATATTATTGAAGGTCACTACTGTTTTGACACCTAGGTGTCAGTTCAATTTTTTTGCCCTTAACCCTTAGGCTACGGCGCTGGTGCGATGTCATGGCTGGCATATCTCTGCTGTTTCATACAGTAGAGACCTGTGGCTAATAATGCCGATCGCGGTAATTAAATGCTTTGGATGCCGTCATCAAGTGAGATCACGGCACCTAAATGCGCAAAAAACGTATCTGACTCGCACCTGTGCCCAGTGTGTCCAATCCGAGCATAGGTAGTTGCGCTGAATACTGGTAGCCTTATTGAGTAGGCTAACAGTATTCAAACTGCAATTCTTATTTTGGCCACCTGATGGCAGGCCAGGATAAGAAATGAGCAAGAGTGAGCAAAATAAGCTAATAATAAATTCCTGATAAACCAAAATGAAAAAAAAAAATTATGTAATAAGCTCATATATGAGGCACATAATGATCACAAAAGAGAAAAAAAAAGTTTAAAAATATATAAAAAATAAAAAATATATAAAAGTTGAAATCACCCCCCTTTCCGTATAATTAAAAAATAAATACCTAAATAACAATAAATATAAACATCATGGGTATCACCGCGACCGAAAGTGCCCATACTATTAAAATAGAAAAAAATTTGAGAATGGCGTAATGGAAAAAAGGGTCATAATGGCTGATTTGCCATTTTTTCATTGCTTCTCTTACCAATTTTTTTTTAATAAAATGTGATCAAAAAGTCTCGCATACTCCGAAATGGTATCAATTAAAAGTACAGATTGTTCCGCAAAAGCTCCTAAACAGCTCAGTAGACATAAGTATAAAAAAGTTATGGGGATCAGAATATGGTGATATAAAAAAAATGTTTTCTCAAAGTTTAAATTTATTTTTACACTATTTAGACATGAATAACCTACACATATGGGGTATCGTTATAATAGTACTGACCCAGAGAATGAATGGGTCAGTTCTGCTGTAAACAAAACTCAGTGGGAACAAAACCCGTAAAACAGTGGAGGGATTGCGGGTTTTTTCCAATTCCACCCCATTAGAATTTTTTTTACTGCTTCCCACAACATTTTATGCCATAATTTATGGTGGCATTAGAAAGTACAACTTGTCCTGCAAAAAATAGGCCCTCATACAGCTATGTGACTGGAAAAATAAAAAAGTTATGGCTCACGGAAAATAGGGAAGAAAAATAAAAACGCAAAACCGAAAAAACCTCCGGTAGCCAAAGGGTTAATATAATAATAATATTTATTTATATAGCACCACCATATTCCGCAGCGCTTTACAAATTCAGAGGGTTCATGTACAAAACAAAACACATCACGAGGTAACTGGCTAATATACAACTGAAACACTAGATGTGAGGGTCCTGCTCGCAAGGACTTACAATCTATGAGGAAATGGGGGTGACACCAAAGAAAGTTGATGATAAGTAGTATTCAAGCCATTATTGTACTGAAAGCAGTTGTGTAGGCCGATCTGTTTCGGGTGTGGGACTGTTAGAAGATCAAGTTCAGGCCTGAGGAGTTGGTGGGGTAAAGGTTACTCAGAGAACAGTCATTTTAGGAACCTTGATAAGCCTGCCTGAAAAGATGTGTTTTAAGGCAAGTTTGAAGGTAGGGAAGTTGAGAATTGACCTGATATTCCAAGGAGGACCATTCCAGGGAGTAGGTGCAGTTTGAGAAAAGTCTTGAAGACGGGAGTGAGAGGTACAAATTATGGAGGATTTTAATCTTAGCTCAATAACAGAACGGAGAGCATGAGTCTGGTGGTAGACAGAAATGAGGGAGGAGATGTATGGAGGTGCAGCACTGTGGAGAGCTTTGTGGGTGAGGGTGAGAAGTTTGAACTGTATTGTGTGGTGGATGGGCAACCAGTGAAGTGACTGGCACAGGCTATTGGCATCAATATAGCGGGTTGATAGACAGATGAGCCTGACTGCAGAATTTAGGACAGACTGAAGGGGTAAAAGTTTAGTGAGAGGGAGACCGATTAGTAATGAATTGCAGTAGTCAATAGGAGAATGAATCAAAGCAACAAGAGTTTTTGCCGTTTCCACTGTAAGAAAAGGGCGGATTATGGCGATATTCTTGAGGTGCAGACGACAAGAGTGAGCAAGTGATTGGATATGGGGAACAAAGGAAAGATGAAAGACAAACATGACCCCAAGACAGCAGGTGTGTTGCCCAGCAGTTATGATTAGGGATGAGCAAATCGACTTCGGATGAAACATCCGAAGTCGATTCGCATTAAAACTTAGTTTCAATACTGTACGAAGCAAGCGCTCCGTACAGTATTAGAATGTATTGGCTCCGATGAGCTGAAGTTATAACTTTGCGAATTCTCGGGAGACTTCACATAATAACTTTAGAAATTGATTTATACTGTAAAAAAACATTTATCGAACTCGGGTTCAGTTCCAAGTGGTACCTTGGAACCGAACTCCAGTTCGGGAAATCTTTTTTTTACAGTATAAATCAATTTCTGAAGTTATTATGCAAAGTCTCACGAGACATTGCAAAGTAATAACTTTGGCTCATCAGAGCCAATAAATTCTAATACTGTATGGAGCGCTCGCTCTGTACAGTATTGAAACAAAGTTTTAATGCGAATCAATTTCGATTCGCTCATCCCTAATCATAACTGCTGGCCAACACACCTGCTGTCTTGGGGTCATATTTGTCTTTCATCTTACCTTTGTCGATTCGCTCATCCCTAGTCATCGCTCATCCCTAGTGCTGCAGACTGAAACTGAAATATCAAGTTTAGGAAGGTTAGTAGATGGGGAAAGACAAGAAGTTTCGTTTTTGAAAGGTTCAGTTTTAGATACAGAGAGGACATGATGCCAGAGACAGCTGCCCGACAATTACTGGTGTTTTGGAGTAAAGTAGGGGTGATGTCAGAGGATAAAATGTATAGTTGGGTGTTGTCAGCATAGAGATAGTACTGAAAGCCAAATCTACTGATACTCTGTCCTATCAGGGGTGTGAAGAGGAAGAAGAGTAGAGGACCTAGAACTAAAACCTGAGGAACACCAACATCAAGAAGAAGAGGAGAAGAAGTAGAGCCTGCAAATTATACACTAAAGGAGCAGCCATTCATTTCTCCAGTAGCAAGTGCTGAATATCCGGTAAAACCCCACTATTCTGTCTGCCTGCTGGCGGTGCTTGAACGAGTGCGGATGAAATCTCACGCCTATACCGTTTAGTATTCGGCGCAGGCGTAGTGAAGGAAGGGCTCTCTCTGGCTGCAGACTTGCTTACTGCGCCTGAGCCAAATAAATCACAGTACACCTGGAAGATACCAGCTGGTCTTCTTCCGGGTGTACTGGGACATATTCGGTGCAGGCGCAGTAAGGAAGTCGGCAGCCAGAGAGCGCCCTTCCTTCACTACGCCTGCGCCGAATACTAAACGGCACAGCACAGGCATGAGATTTTACCCGAAGGAGGACGTGAATGCTACCTGGCCCTGTAAGAAGATATGGCATCTTAAAGTGAAAGTTACACCCCCCAACAGACGAGGCAATGTATTGAAAGCATACATGTGCAGTTTAACACGACTGCTCCTCCATTGGTGATGAAATATGGATAGGGAATGTTGCCTGCATGCAATCAGGTGTACAGTGCCTAATTTTTCTGTAAGCGAGGGCGTGGATGAAGACTTCCACCAAGAAGCCAGTTTAGCTCTAGTAGTGATTAATATGTGCGTCACTATAGTGATTTTGTCAATTGACAATGATTTATTTTTGTTTCATTCTTCACAGTGTTTTATCTAGCTAGATTTTTAGCTAGTGTTGAGCGAATCAAAGTGAAATGCAATGACTTTAATCCAAATTTCAGGAAAAATTTACTCGTGCTTCGTGGTAATGAATCTATTTTTCCTGAAGTGTCGGGAAAAAAATACATATTCACTATATCCATTTGCTCACGGAGAGGCCATCTTGTTTGAAGAAACCGAGTGAAATCTCCATGTCACCACTTCATCATTTCACTGCGCAAGATTCCTGTGAAGCAGCCGAATCAAATTTTTCAATAACTTCGCTCATCACTAATGTTACTATATCATTTATCTTTGACATGCAATGCAAAAAACTGTCTCTAAAAACATTACATGGCTGCTGAAAATCATTGAATGCATGCCGCCTACTGCCCATTCACTTTTGAGTAGAGATGAGCTACTTGATTTGTTACAATCAAAATTTGATCCGTATTTTTGGAAAAATTCTGATTCAGTTGAGTTTTGATTTATACCCAAATCTAATTTCTTAGCCGATTAAGATGAATCAGACAAAACAAACTTTAGGAAATATGCTAATCTCTACTTTGGAGCCTTGACATTTGTCCTGAGATCATGATGAGCTAGAGTACGCTGGCATGGCCACTGTACTGTTATAAGAGCCCGGTGCTTCTAGCTCCATACACTGTCCTGTTCCTGGTGCTGTAGGCTGCCATAAAAAGCTGATCGGTGGAGGTGTCAGAACCCCTACCGATCTGATATTATTGACCTATCTGGAGTAAAAGTCATCAATATCAAAAAGCTGGAAAGCCCCTTAAAGCAAATGCAAACCTTACAAATCCAACATATTACAGAATTTCTCAGAATTCAGAGTCCCAAATAAAGTGAGTCCATTTTGTGAAATAACATCAGGCAAATGATGATTAGAGAAAAGACTGGGCCAAAAATACAAATGACAAATGGTTAAAGATTCACAAAGGCATCATAAAACTGTCTGAAATCTCAAAGGACAGTCATATACAAATAATACAATATAATTAACTGTAATCTGGGCAGTTACTGTAATGAGGACTTCAGGGAAGCTTCTGTCAGGGGAGTCATTACATGGTCTTACCTGTTCTCTTGATGCCTCCATCACTAGACTATATAAGATATCCCTTTCTCTAGGACATTATGGCTGCCATATAACCTGCTGTCCGTTCTTTTACTGGTAGGCATATCTTTATAGATACTCACTTGATGGTGCCCTGTTCATTACCTTCTGTTAGTGCCCCCCATTTTAAAATTCATAATGGAAGGCTGAGAGTCCCTGCACTACTCGGTAGGTCTCATATCCCTAAGCGGAGCCCCGCTCTTGGGACAGATTTCCACTACTCAGTTGGAAGCTTTATGTTCCCTAGAAGTAATAAGATACATGGTCTGCTACTGCTGTATGCCAAGTTTCAACTTTGTCCGAAATTCATGGCAAAATCTGCACATGTCCCCATGCACAGTTCTTAATCCACCGCAAGCCCTACAGGTGCATCGGCTCCATGTCTTTTTATGGATTTCACCTGCTTGCAATTCTGTTATTTAAATTTGTTTTACTTTATTTTTACTTTTTCACTTTTTTTATAATTTTTTCTGCTTTCTATTCAGAGTTTTTATCAACTTCAACTATACAATGTAATGTAAAGAGAGAAAATCCATCTCATTGACATTTTTGCTTCCTACAAAGCAAAATTTCCCCCATAGGATAAACTGGAGGCTGAAATACTGTAATCCAGATCCCTATTCCAGCCTCCAATGACTTGACATGTACATGGCATAGAGTTGTGAGCACAGAACTAGCACATTGTTGAGACCCCCCCCCCCACACACATACACACACACAACTCACGTTCACTGCTTCCAGTGCCACTTTTTTATAGATATGGAGGCACATAGATTTCTATGCACGTCATAATGCAGATCCCAAGAGCTTGTATGAAGCCATAATTAGGCAATGTGCTTGAGGTCTTAAACTGTATGAAAGAAACTGGTAATTCACTCAACAGATTTGTCCATCTTTTCATTAACATTTCAGGATATCATTGAAAGAGTCCCTTCTTACCAGTGTTTCTACCCCATAATCATTCAACTTCTTCACAAAGTGGGAGATACCAATATTTCTAATTACAGATAAATTCCCTTGACTTCCACGCTCAAGGACTCATTACAACCATTCTATGAAGATATCGCAAGATCCATATGATAAACAGGTCAGTTTACAAATTTTACAACTACCAATGTGCAGATTTATCTAAAATTTACCTATTTACCTCTAGCCCAATACAAGATGACTGTAGTAATAGAACACATTTGAGGTCCCATAAGTGGTTGTAGTTGTGGAGCCATATAAATATGTGAGGAGGTAGAGTGTCCACCAAGTATCAGGGTATTTTTGCTGCAACCATTTGTGAATTTGTATGATGATGACCTGCTGTTCCCTTCTTCATTTTCAGAATAAGTAATACTTGCCACTTTCAAATCTTAAAATTCTGCCTCTTGACTATTGGATATCACTGACTAGGTACTGAAAGATATAACCTTCTCAGACCCCATCTTCGAACTGTAGGTACTGACAGATATAACCTTCTCAGACACCATCTTCGAACTGAACCCAGCCAAGTATGTGCAACCTTACCACTCACTCTGTAAGGTTTCAAATCACTAAAATTATGCTGATGAGTAGAGTAATCCTTCTTAGAACACGTTTCTACTTATCAGAAATCAGAAAATGTATTCTCTTGTAGAATGTTGTCAAATCTGATGGAAAACCACACAAATATCGAATTTCAAATAATTCCGTTCTCCTCAAATCCTTATGATAAGCTTCTACTTGTTGGCATTTTCATTTCCCTTTACTTAATTGGAATAATTTTAAACTCAGTTGTGATTACAGTGATATGTCTAGATGCTCATCTACACACCCCACTCTATCTGTTCTTCTGTAATCTCTCAGTGATAGATATCTGCTACACCACAGTGGTCATCCCTAAACTTCTACATATATTATTTTCTGGGAATGACCTGGTTTCCTTCACCAAGTGCTTCACTCAGATGTACTTTTTCTTTACGGCAGCCAGTGCTGAGGTGATACTTTTCTTTGTAATGGGATATGACCGATACATGGCGATTTGTCACCCCTTGCACTACCACCAGATCCTGAGCATGAGGAACTCTGCACTGATTTTGGTCATTCTGTGGGTCTGTTCCTTCACAAACTCTTCATTCTTGATCATTCCACTTTTGAACTTGACATTCGATCGGGTGGTTAGTCTTCATCAGTTCTTCTGTGATGCTACAACTGTATTTAACGCATCTCACGGTGGCTCAAGAGTGTTTTATATTGTACTGTGCATAGAATGTGCTGTGTTCGGACTCTGCCCCTTCTTTTGCAATTTAGTGTCGTACATTAAAATTTTTGGTGTGATTGCACATATTAAATGCAGGGAAGCAAGAAAAAAAACCTTCTCCACCTGCTCGTCCCACCTCATTGTCATGATGATCTACTATACTACAGGATCATCAGACTTCATGTTATCTTTGCAGCACATAGAAGGTCTTCTCAACCAGGTTCTGCCCGTGTTCTATTCTACGGTTGTACCTATGATCAACCCACTAGTTTATAGTCTACGTAATAATGAAATCAAGAAAGCTCTTCAGAAGTTGATTAAGGTAAAAAAAATCATAATTCTATTTTTCTGGGAATAAAACTTTGTTATAATACAGTCATGTTTGAGACTGCTAACTATTACCATTGAACTTGTTCTCCACTAGTGTTGAGCGCGAATATTCAAATTACAAATTTTAATCGCGAATATCGGCACTTCGAGAATTCATGAATATTTCGAATATAGTGATATATATTTGTTTTTCGAATATTCGGCATTTTTTTCATCTGAAGTTATGATTCCTCCCTGCTTAAGTTGCTTGTCAAGCAACTTAAGCAGGGAGGAATCATGACTTCAGATGGAAAAAAATTAAGAATATTCTAAAAAACGAATATATAGCACTATATTCTATAATGCTATATATTCTTTTTTGACCCACGCCTGTATTGATTGCGTAATATTTGAATATTACGTAATCATTACCTTGCCGATTTTCGAGTAAAAAAAAAAAAGTAGAATGTAATGAATATTCGAATTCGCGAATATTCGATGAATATTCTACAAAATATTTGCGAAATATCACTAAATCGAATATGACCCCTGCCGCTCACCACTACTGTAACCCTACTACCATCGCCCAAAAATTTATGCTAATTTTTCGGTAACTAATTTGGTGGAGAACTCTGGTCCCAAATAATATGAATGTTTGACAACCTTTGCTAAACCATCATTATTGGTGAAGGTTACCATTGTTTTACTCATATTTAGTTGTGATTTTCAGCTTTTGGCCTCAAAATAACTCGACGTTTTTGTTTTTTACACAGATAGTAAGAATTTAAAGCAGAAGTTGTAAAACCTCATGGATAAAGCTTTCTGCACAAAGGAGGTCACAGAAGGAAGACACTAGAGTCGTACATCTTGTGCATATTCTATAAATGTCTAAGTTGGGAAACCCCTTTAAGGACTGTGAGAGAACAGTATCATTCAGTGAAGGTGTAAGAAAAGAGGCGGGGCTGTGACAACTTTCCTGTTTATGTTTATTCATGAAATGGAGAATGTATTCCTGAATAAATAATAGAACGTGTGCAAAAAGCATAATGTGTCTCCCATTCAGACCCCTATCTATGTTTTGTATTATTAACTCTGTCCTATTAGTCATTGCAAATAGTGGATCTCATTCTGGCAGGCTCAAAGTAATCCTGTATTACATGGTCACCCATTCCTTTAAGTGGGCATCCTTTAATGCTACATTTCCCTAGTAATGACCACTGCAGGCTCCAGAGCTTCACCTGGAGGTAACTGATAAATACCATTTGTTAGAGAAGCCATACTTATACCCAAGATGGCTGCAGTCTAAAGGCCTCCATGCACTTGAAGGGGCTGTCCAGTCTTCAATATCAGATCGGTGGGGGTCTGACTCCTAGCACCCCGCTGTACAGCTGTTTGAAGCCACTGTAGATGTCCTAGGAGTGTTGCCTTCTCTTCACTGATCGCCGTCGACATTGCAGCAGGGAGCAGTGTAATTACAGCTTCTCCGCCCCATTCACTTGAGGAGCTTTAATTAAACTACTCAACGGTGCAATTACCAGCAAGTAGGTAAACAGTGAAGATAAAATATATCACTCATATGAGTGCTGCTGTCTCTACAAAGAGGTGATCAGCGAGGATGTCAGGTAGCTGGACCGCCGCCGATCTGATATTGATGACCTATCCTGAGAATGGATTATCGATATAAAAAAGTAGACAACCCCTTTAAAATACCGTATTTTTCGCCGTATAAGACGCACATTTTCCCCCCCAAAAGTGGTGGGGAAAATAGCAGTGCGTCTTATACGGCGACTGCAGCTTATTTTGCGATTTGCAAATTTCCGCGCGAATCTTTTGCGCAAATTATTTAGCGATTTTCAATGATACACCTGCCGCGATGCCGCGCGGCGGGTGTATCAGCTGTGAGGGAGGAGGGGCTGGGGGCCGGCGTCTGCTTTTATAATGACAGCGGGGCCCGGGCAGTGACTATTCTACTACACGGGCCCCGCTCACTGTATAATCGTATGTCTAATAGTAAATAGTTATGTACATAATCGCATAATGAGCGGAGTACTTACAACTACAAGCGCTCGCTGAGAGGAGGGAGGAGGCAGGCTGGGAGGACGGGCGCTGGCAGTGTGTGAGTCATACGTCACGCGCCTGCGCCGCCCACTTTATGAATGAAGCAGGCGGAGTGGGCGCATGACGTATGACTCACGCTGCCAGCGCCTGTCCTCCCGGCCTGCCTCCTCCCTCCTCTCAGCGAGCGCTTGTAGTTGTAAGTACTCCGCTCATTATGCGATTATGCACATAACTATTTACTATTAGACATACGATTATACAGTGAGCGGGGCCCGTTTAGTAGAATACAGTAACTGCACGGGCCCCGCTGTCATTATAAAGCCAGATGCCGGCCCCCAGCCCTGTATTGAGGGTCATTCACTACAGGGACACTTATGGAGGGGATCTGTGGATGACACATAGCATAAGATGCTATATATGTGTCATCCACAGATCCCCCCCATAACTGTCATACACAGAGACCCCAATAAGAGCCACCCACAGATCCCCATAAGTGTCACCCACAGATCCCCCATAAGTGTCACCCACAGATCCTCCATAACAGTGCGTCACCCACAGATCCCCCATAACAGTGCCATCCACAGACCACAATTAGTTCAAAACCCACCAAAAGCACACCTTTTGGTTCAAAATATTTTTTTTCTTATTTTCCTCCTCAAAAACCTAGGTGCGTCTTATACGGCGAAAAATACGGTAGCTGTCTGTCAAATGGTTTGTTTAGTTGACAGCTATTCCAACCGATTCCTCCATAAATATTAACACTCAGCTTATCTTAGACAACAAGTTTTTTTCAATAGAGAGAAACACGGCTGGAAGTGAATTATTGCCCTTAGGGAACAAAGGATTGGGTATGTTGAATTCAATATGCCCAATCTTTTTTGTTTCCCTGACATAGGCTATTAGGGAGAGTCTGGTGGCCCTCATATACACTAGATGGTCAGCCAATCCTGACAAATGTAGTCAATATTTATTTCCTTCTTTACATTCAAGCAGTTTTTAGTTTAGTTTTCAGGTGTCTGGTAAGAGCTTTGAGTTGTTGTTTTTTAGGCTTGTTTTTTCTAGGTTTTTTCTAGTTTGTATAAGATATAGAGCTCACATATCGTTTTTAAACAAAGCAAGTTCGCCAATCCTTAATACCTAATTGCAAATCACAAAAAGTGGAGGGGATGCTAAAAACACAAAACAAAAAATTATTTATTAATAATCAATATAAAGATAGGTGACTAAAATCCAAGTTTTGGCTCGTATGTTAATTCAAACCGGGGATCATCTAATCTAAGGGTACTTTCACACTAGCGTTTTTCTTTTCCAGTATTGAGTTCCGTCACAGGGGCTCAATACCGGAAAAAAACTGATCAGTTTTATCCTAATGCATTCTGAATGGAGAGCAATCCGTTCAGTATGCATCAGGAAGCATCAGTTCAGTCCCTCTTATGTTTTTTGGCCAGAGAAGATACCGCAGCATGCTGCATTTTTCTCTCCGGCCAAAAATTCAGAACACTTCCTGGAATGCCGGATGCAGCATTAATTTCCATTGAAATGTATTAGTGCCGCATTAAAATTGCCGCATTGACGGATCCGTTCTTCCAGTCCGCGCATGCGCAGACCTTTAAATCTGTGAAAAAAATAAATACCGGATCCATTTTTCCGAATGACACCGGAGAGACGAATCTGGTATTTCAATTCATTTGTCAGACGGATCCGCATCTGGATCCGTCTGACAAATGACATCCGTTTGCGTCCGGATTGCCGGATACTGCCTGCCCGAATCCTATGCCACAAGTGTGAAAGTAGCCTTAGCCCAGAGGTAAAGAAAATTAATTACACCTCCAAGTTCCTGTCCCTCAGATTGAATAAACAAAAAATGTTACCATAATATTGAAACAAGGACATAAAATACTTTGAAGGGTATAATTGCCACCCTAACGTCCAAGACCAATATAAGGGCTCTTTCACACTTGCGTTGTCCGGATCCGGCGTGTACTCCACTTGCCGGAATTACACGCCGGATCCGGAAAAACGCAAGTGTACTGAAAGCATTTGAAGACGGATCCGTCTTCAAAATGCTTTCAGTGTTACTATGGCAGCCAGGACGCTATTAAAGTCCTGGTTGCCATAGTAGGAGCGGGGAGCAGGGGAGCGGTATACTTACAGTCCGCGCGGCTCCCGGGGCGCTCCAGAGTGACGTCAGAGCGCCCCATGCGCATGGATGACGTGCCATGCGATCACGTGATCCATGCGCTTGGGGCGCCCTGACGTCACTCTGGAGCGCCCCGGGAGCCGCACGGACGGTAAGTATGCTGCTCCCCCGCTACACTTTACCATGGCTGCCAGGACTTTAGCGTCCTGGCAGCCATGGTAACCATTGAGAAAAAGCTAAACGTCGGATCCGGCAATGCGCCGAAACGACGTTTAGCTTAAGGCCGGATCCGGATCAATGCCTTTCAATGGGCATTCATTCCGGATCCGGCCTTGCGGCAAGTCTTCAGGATTTTTGGCCGGAGCAAAAAGCGCAGCATGCTGCGGTATTTTCTCCGGCCAAAAAACGTTCCACAGTCATTATTCCTGAACTTCTACATATATTATTATCTGGAAATGACCTGCTGCCTTACGCCCAGTGCTTCACCCAGATATACTTTTTCTTTATGGCAGCCAGTGCTGAGGTGATGCTTTTGTTTGTAATGGGATACGATCGATATGTTGCGATTTGTCACCCATTGCACTACCACCAAGTCCTGACCATGAGGAACTCTGCAGTGATCTTGGTCATCCTATGGGTCTCTGCCTTCATAAACTCATCATTCTCCATCATTCCACTATTGAACTTGACATTTGATCGGGTGGTTAGTCTTCATCAGTTCTTCTGTGATATCGTAACAGTAGTTAATGCATCCCATGGTGACTGCACAAAGTTTTATATTGTAGTCTGTACAGAATTTACTCTGTTGGGACTCTGCCCCTTCTTTTGCAATTTGGTGTCTTACATCCAAGTTTTTTGTGTCATCGCACGTATTAAATCCAGGGAAGGAAAAAGAAAAGCCTTCTCCACCTGCTCATCCCACCTAATTGTCATGATGACCTACTATACTACAGGAGCATTACACTTCATGTCCTCCATCCACCACACAGAAGTTCATGTCAACCAAGTCCTGTCCACCTTCTATTCTACGGTTGTGCCCATGATGAATCCACTAATTTATAGTCTACGCAACAGTGAAATCAAAAAAGCTCTTCAGAGTGGGATGAAAAATTTATCATGACGGTATTCTTCTTGGAGTAAAAAAGTGTTATAATAAAATCATGTTTGAGATAGTTAATTATTAAACTATTTACTACACTATCACAACCTACTACCATTGCCAAAAACAAAAAGATTTTTTAAGTAAATCTGGTTTTGACTTGAAATTCTGGTCCCCGATAGAGTGTTTAATATCCTCGGCTAAACCATTATTTGTGAAGGTCACTGCTGTTTTGACACCTAGGTGTCAGTAAAATTGTTTTGCCCTTAACCCTTAGGCTACGGCGCTGGTGCAATGTGTAAACATGACATACAGTAGAGACCTGCGGCTAATTACCGTGACCGGCAAGTGAGATCACTTCACCTAAATGCGCGAAAAACCTGAGCTTCCTACCTTTGCCCCGTGTGTCCAATCCGGGCATAGCTAGTTGCGCTGAATACTAATAGCCTTATTGAGTAGGCTAACAGTATTCAAACTGCAATTCTTATTTTGGCCACTAGGTGGCCGGCCAGGATAAGAAATGTGCAAGAGTGAGCAAAATAAGCTAATAATAAATTCCTGATAAACCAAAATGAAAAAAATGTAATAAGTTCATATATGAGGCACATAATGATCACAAAAAAATATATAAAAAATAAAAAATATATAAAAGTTTAAATCACCCGCCTTTCGGTATAATTAAAAAATAAATACCTAAATAACAATAAATATAAACATCATGGGTATCACCGCGACTGAAAATACCCATACTATTAAAATAGAAAAAAATATTCCAATACAAGGAATGGCGTAACGGAAAAAAGGGTCAAAATGGCCAATTTGCCATTTTTTCATTGCTTCTCTTACCTAAAAAAATGTAATAAAATGTGATAAAAAAGTCACGCATACTCCAAAATGCTATCAATTAAAAGTACAGATTGTTCGGCAAAGAATGAGCCACTAAACAGCTCAGTAGACATAAGTATAAAAAAGTTAAGGGGGTCAGAATATGGTGATACAAAAAAAGATTTTCTCAAAGTTTAAATAAATTTTTACACTATTTAGACATGAAGAACCTATACATATGGAGTATCGTTGTAATCGTACTGACCCAGAGAATGAAGGGCATGGGTCAGTTTTGCCGTAAACAAAACACTGTGGGAACAAAACACGTAAAACGGTGGAGGGATTGCATTTTTTTTTTCAATTCCTAACCCCATTTGGAACTTTTTTTACCGCTTCCCACAACATTTTATGCCATAATTAATGGTAGCATTAGAAAGTACAACTTGTCCCGCAAAAAATAAGCCCTCGTACAGCTATGTGAATGGAAAAATTAAAAAAGTTATGGCTCACGGAAAATAGGGAAGAAAAATGAAACCGCAAAAACGAAAAAAATAAAAATTCGGTAGCCAAAGGGTTAATATAATAATACTATGTATTTATATAGCACCACCATATTCTGCAGCGATTTACAAATTCAGAGGGTTCATGTATAAAACAAAACGCATCACAAGGTAACTGGCTAATATACAACTGAAACACTTCCTGCTCGCAAGAACTTAAAATCTATGAGGAAATGGGGGTGACACAAAAGGTAGTTGATGATAAGTAGTATTTAAGCCAGTGGTTCTTAACCTGGGTTCGATCGAACCCCAGGGGTTCGGTGAGTCAGTTTTGCGGGTTCGGCCGCCAGCCCTGGGGGGCCGCTTTGATAGGTGGCTGCCACAAGACAGGAAAATATTTATTTCTTGTTACTCAGACTCCTTTTGCGCCCGCTGCGGCTCATGATCGGAAGAGCCGAGCGAGCGCAATTATTTTGCTTCCGCCAGCCGCCGGATGTGAGCGGCATATGACGACATGACGTCATATCCGGCGGCTGCGCGGCGGCGGATCTAGTGACTGCACAGCATGGTGGCGGCGGCATCCTGTCCCTCCTGCACACAGACACCGGCATCACTGAGCTAAGCTGACCTGTTGTACTACAGGTAAGAGTAAAGGGGCTTGGAGGACCTATTGTGTATTGTATTTAAGGGGTCAGCATTGTATTGGAGGGGGGTTAGCAGTGTATTAGGCAAAGGAGGGATCATCAGTGTATTAGGGGAAGGGTTTTATTCACTTTGTGCACCTATGTATATATATATACCTATGTTTTGAATTTGAAAAAATCATATTTAATTTTTCCACTTAAGAAGGGTTCGGTGAATGCGCATATGAAACTGGTGGGGTTCAGTACCTCCAACAAGGTTAAGAGACAACTGATTTAAGCCATTATTGTACTGAAAGCAGTTGTGTAGGCCGATCTGTTTCGGGTGTGGGACTGTTAGAAGATCAAGTTCAGGCCTGAGGAGTTGGTGGGGTAAAGGTTACTCGGAGAACAGTCATTTTAGGAATCTTGATAAGCCTGCCTGAAAAGATGTGTTTTAAGGCAAGTTTGAAGGTAGGAAAGTTGGGAATTGACCTGATATTCTAAGGAGGACCACTCCAGAGAGTAGGTGCAGTTTGAGAAAAGTCTTGAAGACGGGAGTGAGAGGTATAAATTATGGAGGATTATAATCTTAGCTCAATAACAGAACGGAGAGCATGAGTCTGGTGGTAAACAGAAATGAGGGAGGAGATGTATGGAGGTGCAAAACTGTGGAGAGCTTTGTGGGTGAGAAGTTTGTGGATGGGCAACCAGTGAATTGACTAGCACAGACTAGTAGCATCAATATAGCGGGTTAATAGATAGATGAGCCTGACTGCAGCATTTAGGACAGACTGAAGGGGGGGGGGGAGTTTGGTGAGACGGAGACCGATTAGTAATGAATTGCAGTAGTCAATAAAATAATGAATCAAAGCAACAAGAGTTTTTGCCGTTTCCACTGTAAAAAAAAGGGCGGATTCTGGCGATATTCTTGAGGTGCAGATGACAAGAGCGTGCAAGTGATTGGATATGGGGAACAAAGGTAAGATGAAAGACAAACATGACCCCAAGACAGCAGTTGTGTTGCCCAGCAGTTATGATTAGGGATGAGCGAATCGACTTCGGATGAAATATCCAAAGTCAATTTGCAATAAAACTTAGTTTCAATACTGTACGGAGCGAGCACTCCTTGCAGTATTAGAATGTATTGGCTCCAATGAGCCGAAGTTATTACTTCACGAATAACTTCAGAAATTGATTTATACTGTAAAAAAAAAGTGATACCTTGGAACCGAACCCGAGTTCGGGAAATATTTTTTTACAGCATAAATCAATTTATGAAGTTATTATGTGAAGTCTTGCGAGACATTTTCAAAGCCAATACATTGTAGGTAAGTAGATGGGGGAAAGACAAGAAGTTTAGTTTTTGAAAGGTTCAGTTTTAGATACAGAGAGGACATGATGTCAGAGACAGCTGCCCGACAATTACTGGTTGGAGTAAAGCAGGGGTGATGTCAGGGGATGAAGTGTATAGTTGGGTGTTGTCGGCATAGAGATGGTACCGAAAGCCAAATCTACTGATCTACAGTCTGTTCTATCATGGGTGTGTAGAGGGAGAAGAGTAGAGGACCTAGAACTAAAACCTGAGGAACACCAAGAGGAAGAGGAGAAGACGTAGAGCCTGCAAATGATACACTAAAGGAGCAGCCAGAGAGATAGGAAGAGAACAGGAGAGAGCAGTGCCCTCAAGGTCAATTGAGTGGAGCATGGGGAGGAGGAATTTGTGGTCTACGAAATCAAATGCTGCAGAGAGATCCAGAAGAATCAGTAGAGAATAATCGCCATTCTTTTTTTCTGTCAGGAGATCATTAGACACTGTAGTAAGGGAAGTTTCTGTAGAGTGGAAAGGGCGAAAAGCAGATTGTAAGGGGTCAAGAAGAGAGTTTGTAGAGAGATATGTTATTAAGCGAGAGTAGACAAGACGTTCAAGGAGTTTAGAAATGAAGGGGAGATTAGAAACAGGTCGGGAGTTATCAGCACAGGTCGGGTCAAGAGATGCTCAGTAGTGGGGTTATAACATGTTTGAAAGTGGACAGAAAAATACCAGAGAGAGAGGTGTTAAATATTGTAGTGAGGTAAGTGATGATAGCTGGGGAGAGGGACTGAAGAAGGTATGAGGGAATAGGATCACTGTTGCAGGTCATGGGTCGAGAAGAAGAGAGAAGCCTGGAGACTTTTTCATCTGTTATAGGGTAAAACAAAAAAAAAAGAGAGATAGCATGTGGAATTGTAGGAGGATTGACATTGGTTGGGGACTGGGAGAGAATTTCCTTCCAGATATTGCCAATCTTATCTCTGAAGTAAGTGGCCATGTCATCAGCGCAGAGGTCAGTGACGGGTTCTGGAACTTTAGTGTTTAGAAGGGAATGAAAAGTATCAAACAGTAATTTTGGTTTATTTGAGAGCGAGGAGATGAGAAAGGTGAAGTACTTCTGTTTGGCAATGTTGATGGCCGAATTGTACAGTGCCTTGCAAAAGTATTCACCCCCTTGTCTTTTTTATGTTTTGGTGTCTAACAACCTGGAATTAACATGGATTGTTTGAGGTTTGCATCATTTAATTTACAGAACATGCCAACAACTTTGAAGATTTTTATATTGTAAAGCAAACAACAAATAGGACAAAAAAAGTCAATGTGCATAACTATTCACCCCCCTAAAGTCAATACGTTGTAGAACCATCTTTTGTAGCAATCACAGCTCCAAGTCGTTTTGGATAAGTCTCTATGAGCTTGCCACATCTCACAACTGGGATTTCTGCCAATTCCTCCTTGCAAAACTGCTCTAGCTCCTTCAAGTTGGATAATTTGTGCTTGTGAACAGCAATCTTTAAGTCTTTGACCACAGATTTTCGATTGGATTAAGATCTGGGCTGTGACTCGGCTATTCCAACACATTTACATGTTTCCCCTTAAACCACTCAAGTGTTGCTTTAGCAGTGTGTTTGGGGTCATTGTCCTGCTGGAAGGCGAACCTCCGTCCTAGCCTCAGATCACGCACAGAGTGGTGCAGGTTTTGCTCAAGAACATCCCTGTATTTAGCACCATCCATCTTTCCCTCAACTCTGACCAGTTTCCCAGTGCCACCCCCCCAGCATGATGCTGCCACCACCATGTTTCACTGTGGGGATGGTGTTCTTTGGGTGATGTGATGTGTTGGGTTTGCGCCAGACATAGCGTTTTCTTTGATGGCCGAAAAGTTAAATTTTAGTCTCATCAAACCAGAGCACCTTCTCCATACATTTTGGGAGTCTCCCACGTGCCTTTTCACAAACTCACAACGTGCCTTTTTACTGAAAGTAATAGCTTTCTTCTGGCCAATCTGTCCTATGTACAGATACTCCAGTCTGTGGAACTCTGCAGGTCCTCCAGGGTTACCTTAGGTCTCTGTGCTGCCTTTCTGATTAATGCCCTCCTTGCCCGGTCAGTGAGTTTTGGTGGGGGGCTGTCTCTTGGCAGGTTTGCTGTTGTGCCATGTTCTTTCCATTTGGTTATGATAGATTTGATGGTGCTCCTGAGGATCACCAAAGATTTGGATATTTTTTTTTAGAACCTAACCCTGAATTCTACTTCTCAACAACATTATCCCTTACTTTTTTGGAGAGTTCCTTGGTCTTCATGGCCGTGTTTGGTTAGTGATGCCTCTTGCTTAGGTGTTGCTGCCTCTGGGGCCTTTCAAAAAAGGTATGTATATGTAATGACAGATCATGTGACATTTAGATTGCACATAGGTGGACATCATTTCACTAATTATGTGACTTCTGAAGGTAATTGGTTGCACCAGAGCTTTTTATGGGTGTCCTTACAAAGGGGGTGAATACATACGCACATGCCAATTTTCTGCTTTCTATTTCTAAACAATAGTTTTATTTATATATTTTTCTCATTTCACTTCACCAACTTAGACTGCCGTATTCTGTGCCCTCAAAAGAACTTCTAATTTTTTTAAACATATTTTAAGAATTTGAAGAAAAACTTTAGAAATACCATGCATAACCATTTCTAATTCTGCAAAGAGGAAGTGGTAGAATTAAGATACTGCAAAGTCACTGCAAAGAGTAGACCCCATAATGCCAGATTCAAAGTTATCAGAAGGCATTCTACCGGGAATGGCCAAAGATTCCCCAGGAGATCACAGCTGATTGCCATCACTAGAGTAGCCAGACTTGCCACAATCAGCTCATTCCCAGGGCAGCTGCGGTCTAAAGGTCCCCAGGCACTAAAGGTAGCTGTCAGCCAAATGCTTATTTAATTGATTATTCCTACCAACCACTTCATAAACATTTATGCTCGTGTAATGGAACCATGAACCAGACGTACAACAAGAGATAAGTGGAAATAAGAAGGCTTTATTGAAAATCAAGCTGTAAGCAAAAGTCCAAACGGATGGCTAAACCGAAGCAGGGTCTTGCGTAGACAGAGGTCAGGAACCAGAAGGGTAGTCAGACGAAGCCTGGATCAGGAACCAGCAGGGTAGTCAGACGAAGCCAGGATCAGGAACCAACGGGGTAGTCAGACGAGGCCAGGATCAGGAACCAGAAGCAGCAGCAGTCTTAGAAGCATGTGAACACAGGAGGACCAAGCAAGGAACTGAAGCCACAGACCTCCTATATATATGAGCTAGGCATCCAGCTCCTCCCAGTGGGAAGGAGAAGCCGCAGGGTGGGAGGCTACAAGAAACCCAGAAATCAAGATGGCCGCCAGCACATGTCAAACGAAGGAGAACAGTGAGAAGGTAAGACCATGACAGTACCTCCCCCTCAAGGGCCCCTCCTCTGCGGAGTAAGGAACGGTTTCTGAGGGAAGCGTGCGTGGAAGGCTCGGAGCAAAGCAGGAGCATGGACATCTGCGGAGGGAACCCAGGAACGCTCCTCTGGACCATAACCATGCCAATGGACCAAAAACTGCAACCGACCGCGGACCAGGCGTGAGTCCAGGATATTGCTCACCTCATATTCCTCACGATTGCCCACTTGGACCGGACGGGGCCGAGGAACCGAGGAAGTGAAACGATTACACACCAATGGCTTCAACAGGGAGACATGAAACACGTTGGAGATCCGCATGCCAGGAGGAAGCGCAAGGGCATAGGCTACCGGGTTTACCCTGCGAAGCACTCGGAAGGGACCAACAAAGCGAGGCGCCAGGTTGGGAGTGGGCACTCGAAGGTTGAGGTTGCGGGTGGACAACCATACACGGTCTCCGACCTGGTAGGAAGGAGCGGGCGCTCGTCTGCGATCAGCCTGGAGTCTCTGGCGCTGCGCAGAGACCTCAAGGGACCTCTGGATCTGTACCCAAGAAGCACGTAGGACGGAAAGGTGATCCTCCACAGCCGGAATATCCTGGGGAGAGAATACCTCCGGTAACACGGCAGGTTGGAACCCATAATTGGCCATGAAGGGAGACGTCCCAGAGGAAGAGTTCACCGCCGTGTTCCTGGCAAACTCAGCCCAAGGCAGGAGGTCAACCCAATTGTCTTGGTGATCGGAGACATAGCAACGAAGAAATTGCTCCAAGGCCTGATTGGATCGTTCTGCGGCCCCATTGGACTGAGGGTGGTAGGCTGAGGAGAAAGAGAGATGAATCCCCAACTGGGAGCAAAAGGCGCGCCAGAACCTGGACACAAACTGACTCCCCCGATCCGACACAATCTCCTTGGGCAAACCGTGCAACCGGAAAACCTCCCTGGCGAAAATCGTGGCCAACTCTTGTGCAGAGGGTAACTTCTTGAGAGGAACACAGTGGCACATTTTGGAAAACCGATCCACAATCATGAGAATGACCGTATGGCCTCGGGATGCAGGGAGGTCCACAATGAAATCCATCCCCAGGTGTGACCATGGGCGCTCCCCGGTGGCTATGGGTTGCAAAAGGCCCAACGGAAGGTGCCGAGGGGACTTACTCTGGGCACAAACGGAGCATGCCGCTACATATGCGGTGATGTCGGAACGTAGAGAAGGCCACCAGAACCGACGTGAAACAGCCCAGGACAGCTGATTCTTTCCAGGATGCCCCGCGGCCTTGGAATTATGGTAGGTTCGCAACAACCGAGTGCGCAACTCCTCAGGCACAAAACACCTGCCGTTGGGTCTCCCAGAGGGAGCACCAGATTGAGCCGCCAAAATCTGCTCACCCAGGGGAGAGGTCAGGCTGGTGCTGTCATGGTCTTACCTCCTTGCTGTTCTCCTTCGTTTGACATGTGCTGGCGGCCATCTTGGTTTCTGGGTTTCTTGTAGCCTCCCACCCTGCGGCTCCTCCTTCCCACTGGGAGGAGCTGGATGCCTAGCTCATATATATAGGAGGTCTGTGGCTTCAGTTCCCTGCTTGGTCCTCCTGTGCTCACATGCTTCTAAGACTGCTGCTGCTTCTGGTTCCTGATCCTGGCTTCGTCTGACTACCCTGCTGATTCCTGATCCTGGCTTCGTCTGAGTACCCTGTTGGTTCCTGATCCTGGCTTCATCTGACTACCCTTCTGGTTCCTGATCTCTGGTTTCGCAAGACCCTGCTTCGGTTTAGCCATCCGTTTGGACTTTTGCCTTACAGCTTTATTTTCAATAAAGCCTTCTTATTTCTTTCCTGATTTTGATTGACACCAGACTCAGGGAGAGACCTTCCTTTCAGGAGAGCCTGCGGAGGCCTTCTAGCAGATTGGCGCCTACGTTTGCTGTCCCACCCGTGCCTCCCTCTCCTCCCACGCCTCCTGGGGATGACTTGTCTGGGGGTGAACCCATGCAGCTGGGGTTTGCTCGCCTGTCCGAGGGGGAGAGGGTACTCCGGAGACGCGAGGGCCGATGCATGTACTGTGGTCTCGGTGGGCATTTTCGGTTGGCATGCCCGAACCGTCCGGGAAACGCTCGCACCTGAGATCCTGTCGGGGGCAGATCTTGGGTGGAGTCTCCTCGTCCCCGGTTTCCCGTGTTGACAAAACACTGATTACTGTTGTCCTCTCCTGGGTCGGGGGCTCGGTGACGACCCAGGCGTTGGTGGACTCTGGTGCTGGTGGTTTGTTCATTGATAGTGTGTTCGCTGCCGCCAATTCCATTCCTCTGCAGCCTCGAGGTTCCCCACTGGCTCTTAAGGCGATAGACGGCAGACCCCTTCTGCCGCCACACGTGACTCATGAGACCCTTCCAGTGGGGATGGCCATTGGTGCCGTTCACAGAGAGTCGGTCTGTCTCCAGGTTATTTCGTCTCCACACTACTCGGTGGTCTTGGGGTACCCCTGGCTCCAGAAGCATAATCCGACTTTCGATTGGAAATCGGCCGAGATCCTCTCGTGGTCACCGCAGTGTGGGGCTAGTTGCATCCATGGGCCTGTCAAGTTGCTGTGTACTTCCTCGGACTCTCTGTTGCCTCCTGAATACGAGGAGTACCGGGATGTATTCGATAAGGTGCGTGCGGTTGCCCTACCTCCGCACCGCCCATACGATTGTGCCATAGAGTTACAATCTGGTGCCGTTCCTCCTCGTGGCAAAGTCTATCCACTGTCGGTAGCGGAGAATGAGGCCATGGAGGAGTACGTGAGGGAGGCGCTTTCACGCGGACACATTCGCAAATCCTCGTCCCCGGCAGGGGCTGGATTTTTCTTTGTGAAAAAGAAGGGCGGTGAGTTGAGGCCTTGCATCGATTACAGGGGTCTCAATCGCATCACGATCAAGAACGCTTACCCGATACCCTTGATTTCCGAGCTGTTCGATCGCCTCAAAGGGGCCACGGTCTTTACCAAACTCGACCTGAGGGCGGCATATAACCTGGTAAGGATCAAGGCGGGCAATGAGTGGAAGACCGCGTTTAACACCAGGACCGGTCATTATGAATCCTTGGTTATGCCCTTTGGGTTGTGCAATGCGCCGCAGTCTTCCAGGAATTCATCAACGATGTTTTCCGTGACCTGTTGCAGTAGTGTGTGGTGGTCTATTTGGATGACATCTTGGTATATTCTGAATCCATGGAGGCCCACATTCTGGATGTCAGACGAGTGTTGCAACGGTTAAGAGAGAACAAGCTGTTCGGTAAGCTTGAGAAATGCGAATTTCACCGATCCCAGGTAACCTTCTTAGGTTACATCATTTCCGCTGAGGGGTTCTCCATGGATCCTGAGAAGGTTTCGGCTGTCTTACAGTGGCCCCAGCCCAGTGGTCTTCGTGCCCTGCAGCGCTTTTTGGGCTTCGCCAATTATTATCGGAAGTTCATCAGGGACTTTTCCATGCTAGCCAAGCCTCTCACGGATCTGACCAGGAAGGGCAGTAATCCCCAGGTCTGGCCGCCCGAGGCCATCCGAGCTTTTGAGGCTCTAAAGTCCGCCTTTGTGTCAGCTCCGATTCTGTCGCATCCCAACCCTGGGTTGCCGTTTGTCCTCGAGGTGGACGCGTCTGAGACGGGAGTAGGCGCCCTCCTGTCTCAGCGTAGAACACCAGAGGGTCCTCTGCTTCCTTGTGGGTTTTACTCCCGGAAACTGTCTTCCGCGGAGTGCAACTATCAGATTGGTGACAGGGAGTTATTGGCCATCGTGCAGGCCCTTAAAGAATGGAGGCACTTGCTCGAGGGCTCGGTGGTTCCGGTTCTCATCCTGACGGATCACAAGAATCTGACCTACCTCTCTGAGGCCAAGAGATTGACACCACGTCAGGCCAGATGGGCTCTGTTCTTGTCACGTTTTAATTACGTGGTCTCCTACCTACCCGGTTCCAAGAACATCAGAGCGGATGCTTTATCACGGCAGTACTCCGAGCTGTCCGGGGAGGAGTCGATTCCGACTTCGGTCATACCTCCGAATCAGATCCTGGCCGCCATTCGCACCAGCCTGACCTCTCCCCTGGGTGAGCAGATTTTGGCGGCTCAATCTGGTGCTCCCTCTGGGAGACCCAACGGCAGGTGTTTTGTGCCTGAGGAGTTGCGCACTCGGTTGTTGCGAACCTACCATAACTCCAAGGCCGCGGGGCATCCTGGAAAGAATCAGCTGTCCTGGGCTGTTTCACGTCTGTTCTGGTGGCCTTCTCTACGTTCCGACATCGCCGCATATGTAGCGGCATGCTCCGTTTGTGCCCAGAGTAAGTCCCCTCGGCACCTTCCGTTGGGCCTTTTGCAACCCATAGCCACCGGGGAGCGTCCATGGTCACACCTGGGGATGGATTTCATTGTGGACCTCCCTGCATCCCGAGGCCATACGGTCATTCTCATGATAGTGGATCGGTTTTCCAAAATGTGCCACTGTGTACCTCTCAAGAAGTTACCCTCTGCACAAGAGTTGGCCTCGATTTTTGCCAGGGAGGTCTTCCGGTTGCACGGTTTGCCCAAGGAGATTGTGTCGGATCGGGGGAGTCAGTTTGTGTCCAGGTTCTGGCGCGCCTTTTGCTCCCAGTTGGGGATTCATCTCTCTTTCTCATCGGCCTACCACCCTCAGTCCAATGGGGCCGCAGAACGATCCAATCAGGCATTGGAGCAATTCCTTCGTTGCTATGTCTCCGATCACCAAGACAATTGGGTTGACCTCCTGCCTTGGGCTTAGTTTGCCAGGAACACGGCGGTGAACTCTTCCTCTGGGACGTCTCCCTTCATGGCCAATTATGGGTTCCAACCTGCCGTGTTACCAGAGGTATTCTCTCCCCAGGATATTCCGGCTGTGGAGGATCACCTTTCCGTCCTACGTGCTTCTTGGGTACAGATCCAGAGGTCCCTTGAGGTTTCTGCGCAGCGCCAGAGACTCCAGGCTGATCGCAGACGAGCGCCCGCTCCTTCCTACCAGGTCGGAGACCGCGTATGGTTGTCCACCCACAACCTCAACCTTCGAGTGCCCACTCCCAAGCTGGCGCCTCGCTTTGTTGGTCCCTTCCGAGTGCTTCGCAGGGTAAACCCGGTAGCCTATGCGCTTGCGCTTCCTCCTGGCATGCGGATCTCCAACGTGTTTCATGTCTCCCTCTTGAAGCCACTGGTGTGTAATCGTTTCACTTCCTCGATTCCTCGGCCTCGTCCAGTCCAAGTGGGCAATCGTGAGGAGTATGAGGTGAGCAATATCCTGGACTCACGCCTGGTCCGCGGCCGGGTGCAGTTTTTGGTCCATTGGCGTGGTTATGGTCCAGAGGAGCGTTCCTGGGTTCCCTCCGCAGATGTCCATGCTCCTGCCTTGCTCCGAGCCTTCCACGCACGCTTCCCTCAGAAACCGTTCCTTACTCCGCGGAGGAGGGGCCCTTGAGGGGGAGGTACTGTCATGGTCTTACCTCCTTGCTGTTCTCCTTCGTTTGACATGTGCTGGCGGCCATCTTGGTTTCTGGGTTTCTTGTAGCCTCCCACCCTGCGGCTCCTCCTTCCCACTGGGAGGAGCTGGATGCCTAGCTCATATATATAGGAGGTCTGTGGCTTCAGTTCCCTGCTTGGTCCTCCTGTGCTCACATGCTTCTAAGACTGCTGCTGCTTCTGGTTCCTGATCCTGGCTTCGTCTGACTACCCTGCTGATTCCTGATCCTGGCTTCGTCTGACTACCCTGTTGGTTCCTGATCCTGGCTTCATCTGACTACCCTTCTGGTTCCTGATCTCTGGTTTCGCAAGACCCTGCTTCGGTTTAGCCATCCGTTTGGACTTTTGCCTTACAGCTTTATTTTCAATAAAGCCTTCTTATTTCCACTCATCTCTTGTTGTACGTCTGGTTCATGGTTCCATGACAGGTGCGAATGGCGGCCAGGATCTGATTCGGAGGTATGACCGAAGTCGGAATCGACTCCTCCCCGGACAGCTCGGAGTACTGCCGTGATAAGGCATCCGCTCTGATGTTCTTGGAACCAGGTAGGTAGGAGACCACGTAATTAAAACGTGACAAGAACAGAGCCCATCTGGCCTGACGTGGTGTCAATCTCTTGGCCTCAGAAAGGTAGGTCATATTCTTGTGGTCCGTCAGGATGAGAACCGGAACCACCGAACCCTCGAGCAAGTGCCTCCATTCTTTAAGGGCCTGCACGATGGCCAATAACTCCCTGTCACCAATCTGATAGTTGCACTCCGCGGAAGACAGTTTCCGGGAGTAAAACCCACAAGGAAGCAGAGGACCCTCTGGTGTTCTACGCTGAGACAGAAGGGCGCCTACTCCCGTCTCAGACGCGTCCACCTCGAGGACAAAGGGCAACCCAGGGTTGGGATGCGACAGAATCGGAGCCGACACAAAGGCGGACTTTAGAGCCTCAAAAGCTCGGATGGCCTCGAGCGGCCAGACCTGGAAATTACTGCCCTTCCTGGTCAGATCCGTGAGAGGCTTGGCTAGCATAGAAAAGTCCCTGATGAACTTCCGATAATAATTGGCGAAGCCCAAAAAGCGCTGCAGGGCACGGAGACCACTGGGCTGGGGCCACTGTAAGACAGCCGAAACCTTCTCAGGATCCATGGAGAACCCCTCAGCGGAAATGATGTAACCTAAGAAGGTTACCTGGGATCGGTGAAATTCGCATTTCTCAAGCTTACCGAACAGCCTGTTCTCTCGTAACCGTTGCAACACTCGTCTGACATCCATAATGTGGGCCTCCATGGATTCAGAATATACCAAGATGTCATCCAAATAGACCACCACACACTGCTGCAACAGGTCACGGAAAACATCGTTGATGAATTCCTGGAAGACTGCGGGCGCATTGCACAACCCAAAGGGCATAACCAAGGATTCATAATGACCGGTCCTGGTGTTAAACGCGGTCTTCCACTCATCACCCGCCTTGATCCTTACCAGGTTATATGCCGCCCTCAGGTCGAGTTTGGTAAAGACCGTGGCCCCTTTGAGGCGATCGAACAGCTCGGAAATCAAGGGTATCGGGTAAGCGTTCTTGATCGTGATGCGATTGAGACCCCTGTAATCGATGCAAGGCCTCAACTCACCGCCCTTCTTTTTCACAAAGAAAAATCCAGCCCCTGCCGGGGACGAGGATTTGCGAATGTGTCCGCGTGAAAGCGCCTCCCTCACGTACTCCTCCATGGCCTCATTCTCCGCTACCGACAGTGGATAGACCTTGCCACGAGGAGGAACGGCACCAGATTGTAACTCTATGGCACAATCGTATGGGCGGTGCGGAGGTAGGGCAACCGCGCGCACCTTATCGAATACATCCCGGTACTCTTCGTATTCAGGAGGCAACAGAGAGTCCGAGGAAGTACACAGCAACTTGACAGGCCCATGGATGCAACTAGCCCCACACTGCGGTGACCACGAGAGGATCTCGGCCGATCTCCAATCGAAAGTCGGATTATGCTTCTGGAGCCAGGGGTACCCCAAGACCACCGAGTAGTGTGGAGACGAAATCACCTGGAGACAGACCGACTCTCTGTGAACGGCACCAATGGTCATCCCCACTGGAAGGGTCTCATGAGTCACGTGTGGCGGCAGAAGGGGTCTGCCGTCTATCGCCTCAAGAGCCAGTGGGGAACCTCGAGGCTGCAGAGGAATGGAATTGGCGGCAGCGAACACACTATCAATGAACAAACCACCAGCACCAGAGTCCACCAACGCCTGGGTCGTCACCGAGCCCCCGACCCAGGAGAGGACAACAGTGATCAGTGGTTTGTCAACACGGGAAACCGGGGACGAGGAGACTCCACCCAAGATCTGCCCCCGACAGGATCTCAGGTGCGAGCGTTTCCCGGACGGTTCGGACATGCCAACCGAAAATGCCCACCGAGACCACAGTACATGCATCGGCCCTCGCGTCTCCGGAGTACCCTCTCCCCCTCGGACAGGCGAGCAAACCCCAGCTGCATGGGTTCACCCCCAGACGAGTCATCCCCAGGAGGCGTGGGAGGAGAGGGAGGCACGGGTGGGACAGCAAACGTAGGCGCCAATCTGTTAGAAGACCTCCGCAGGCTCTCCTTAAAGGAAGGTCTCTCCCTGAGTCTGGTGTCAATCAAAATCAGGAAAGAAATAAGAGACTCGAGCTCCACTGGTAGGTCCTTAGCTGCAACCTCATCCTTCCAGGCATCCGAGAGACCATGAGAGAAAGCAGCGACCAGAGCCTCATTATTCCAGCCCACCTCTGCTGCCAGGGTACGAAACTCAATGGCGTATTCAGCTACGGATCGTGAACCCTGTCTGATGGACATAAGGAGCTTCGCAGCAGAGGCAGCACAAGCCGGCACATCGAATACCTTCCGAAGAGAAGCAACAAAACCGGAAAACTCGGCAACCACCGGATTGTTGTTCTCCCATAAAGGGCTGGCCCAGGCCAAGGCCTTGTCCGAGAGCAGCGAGATCAAGAAGCCCACCTTTGATCTCTCAGTAGGAAAGGCATGTGGCAGCAACTCGAAAGTAAATGCCCACCTGGTTAAGGAAACCTCGGCACTGAGTTGGCTCTCCCCCAAAGCGCTGTGGAAGGGGGGCAGAACCGGTCATACCCCGAGACACCGCAGGCGCAGCAACAGGTGTCGGGGTAGACTCTGGCGCAACAACCGGAGCGGCAGTAGGAGCGGGCCCAGGAGCGACAACCGACCCATCGGCAACGGAAGCGAAATGAGCCGTGCGTTCAAGCAGGGTTTGCAACGCCACAGCGAACCGACCCAACAGGTGATCCTGCTGATCAAGTCTGGCAACCAGCGTAGGTAGCGAGGATGGCCCTGTACCGTCAAAATTCATGGCTTGGTCCTAATGTCATGGAACCATGAACCAGACGTACAACAAGAGATAAGTGGAAATAAGAAGGCTTTATTGAAAATCAAGCTGTAAGCAAAAGTCCAAACGGATGGCTAAACCGAAGCAAGGTCTTGCGTAGACAGAGGTCAGGAACCAGAAGGGTAGTCAGACAAAGCCTGGATCAGGAACCAGCAGGGTAGTCAGACGAAGCCAGGATCAGGAACCAACGGGGTAGTCAGACGAGGCCAGGATCAGGAACCAGAAGCAGCAGCAGTCTTAGAAGCATGTGAACACAGGAGGACCAAGCAAGGAACTGAAGCCACAGACCTCCTATATATATGAGCTAGGCATCCAGCTCCTCCCAGTGGGAAGGAGAAGCCGCAGGGTGGGAGGCTACAAGAAACCCAGAAACCAAGATGGCCGCCAGCACATGTCAAACGAAGGAGAACAGTGAGAAGGTAAGACCATGACAGCTCGGCTTAGTTGAGACAGGATTTTTTTTTTAACAGAAAGAGACATCTCTGGAAATGACCTACCTCCCACAAGAAACAAAGTACCTAATCCTTCTTCTTTCCAACATGTTATATTGGGCTGATTCTGAGGAACCTCATATATACTCTAGATGGTCACAAATGTGGCCAATAGTTAACTAATATTTGTGTGCTGCTTAAAATTGAGTATTACTGCTTGGGGGGGGGGGGATCCATTAGTGTACAAACTGTTATCACCTTTAGAATTAAAATGTTTTATTGGGTGAGGAGAGGGACTATTATAAATCTGTGTTTAGTTTTATGTCCTCTATTCCATTCCTAAACTTTATTCATTTGCATGTTACTTTACTCAATAGAAACCCTGTGGAAAAAAAAACAAAAACACAGATATAAGAAACAGTAAAAGCAACCTGGAGACTCATAGTGCTCCACTTCACCTCAAAAAATATTACAGGAAGAATCAAAAAGGACTAATAATTTCTGGACTGGAACTAGAGACATGACAGAGAAGTAGTTTCCCAAGTGATTGCGTAAGAACTAACTATGTCATTAGTGATGAAGGGGAAGAAAGGGAATCCCGTTTCCCATTGCTTGCGTTGGTCATGTGTTTTTTTTTTAAGGGACTAAAGGCAGTAATTTTAAAATGAAAGAAGTGGTTTTATGTGTGTATGTTTAAACTGTAGAAAGAGGATATTACATACTATGGAAAGAATAGAAAATGTTTTTACGCTTTAAAAAGATGTATTTATTATGAAAGTGAGACAAGGAAAAGGTATAAAAATCCTGATTCCCATTAAAAAAATATGTAATCCTCTGATGAAGCGCTGCAAAACCTGGATCGGGCAAGGCAGAAAAGAAAATTTGATTGTGATATGCGGTTTTCAAAAGTTTTAATTTTGTAAGTAGAATAAATTGTGTGTTTGTGCAGTCCCGGAGTGACGGCGCTTCATTATTGGAGATTTTTCTTTTTACTGAGCTGGAGACCTTGAAAAGAACCCAAAAGGAAGGCATTGCTGTGGGAAACTAACAAGGAGAAAGAAGGTAGTGAAGTTTTCTTCCTTCTTTTTATTCATTTCTCCAATAGCAAGAGACGAATATCCGGTAAAACCCCACTATTCTGCCTGTCTGCTGGCGGTGCTTGAACAAGTGCGAATGAAATCTCACGCCTATGCCGATTATATATTGCTTACTGTGCCTGAGCCAAATAAATCATAGTACACCTGGAAGAAGATACCAGCTGGTCTTCTTCAGGGGGCACTGGGACATATTCGGCACAGGCGCAGTAAGGAGGTCAGCAGCCAGAGAGCGCCCTTCCTTCACTACACCTGCGCCGAATACTAAACGGCACAGCACAGGCGTGAGATTTTACCCGAAGGAGGACGTGAATGCTGCCTGGCCCTGTAAGAAGATATGGCATCTTCAAGTGAAAGTTACAACCCCCCCCCCGCCCCCTACGAGGTAATGTATTGAAAGCATACATGTGCAGTTTAACACGACTGCTCCTCCATCAGTGATGAAAATGAAATGTGGATCGGGAATGTTGCCTGCATGCAATCAGGTGTACGGTGCCTAATATTTATGTAAGCGAGGGCGTGGATAAAGACTTCCACCAAGAAGCCAGTTTAGCTCTAATAGTGATTAATATGTGCGTCAATATAGTGATTTTGTCAATCGACAATGATTTATTTTTGTTTCACAGTTTTTTATCTAGATTGATTTTTTTTTTTTAGACTATATATGTTAGCTAGTGTTGCGCAAATCGAAGTCAAATGAAATGACTTTGATCCAAATTTCTGGAAAAATTTACTCGTGCTTTGTGGTAATGAATCTATTTTTCCTGAAGTGTCGGGGAAAAAATAAACATTCGCTATATCGATTTGCTCACGGAGAAGCCATCTTAATTGAAGAAACCGAGTGAAATCTCCATGTCACCACTTCATCATGTCACTGCGCAAGATTTCACGTAGTTTCTTCAATCATGATGGTCTATCTGTGAGCAAATCGATATGGTGAGTATATATATATATATATATATATATATATATAACAAAAAATCAAAAACATCAAAAAACAAAAAATCAAACAGCAGCACTAGTCCAATAGACCACGGGTGCAAAATCCTCCAAACCACAGGCTCAGCAGTCAATGTAAGATAATATGTATCCAAAGATGAGGCAGCACTCCAATAAATAAAGTGAAAAAGGTGGACCCTTTATTGATCTCTCTGCAACGTTTTAACAGCTCAATGCAGTCATGTTTGATAAAGACTGCATTGAGCAGTTGAAACGTTGCAGAGGGGTTTCTCATCTTTGGAGATATATATATATATATATATATATATATATATAGATATAGATATATATACAGTACAGACCAAAAGTTTGGACACACCTTCTCATTCAAAAAGTTTTCTTTATTTTCACGACTATGAAAATTGTAGATTCACACTGAAGGCATCAAAACTATGAATTAACACATGTGGAATTATATACATAACAAAAAAAGTGTGAAACAACTGAAAATATGTCATATTCTAGGTTCTTCAAAGTAGCCACCTTTTGCTTTGATTACTGCTTTGCACACTCTTGGCATTCTCTTGATGAGCTTCAAGAGGTAGTCACCTGAAATGGTTTTCACTTCACAGGTGTGCACTGTCAGGTTTAATATGAGGGATTTCTTGCCTTATAAATGGGGTTGGGACCATCAGTTGCGTTGTGGAGAAGTCAGGTGGATACACAGCTAATAGTCCTACTGAATAGACTGTTAGAATTTGTATTATTGCAAGAAAAAAGCAGCTAAGTAAAGAAAAACTAGTGGCCATCATTACTTTAAGAAATGAAGGTCAGTCAGTCCGAAAAATTGGGAAAACTTTAAAAGTGTCCCCAAGTGCAGTCACAAAAACCATCAAGCGCCACAAAGAAACTGGCTCACATGCGGACCGCCCCCGGAAAGGAAGACCAAGAGTCACCTCTGCTGCAGAGGATAAGTTCATCCAAGTCACCAGCCTCAGAAATCACAGGTTAACAGCAGCTCAGATTAGAGACCAGGTCAATGCCACACAGAGTTCTAGCAGCAGACACATCTCTAGAACAACTGTTAAGAGGAGACTGTGTGAATCAGGCCTTCATGGTAGAATATCTGCTAGGAAACTACTGCTAAGGACAGGCAACAAGCAGAAGAGACTTGTTTGGGCTAAAGAACACAAGGAATGGACATTAGACCAGTGGAAATCTGTGCTTTGGTCTGATGAGTCCAAATTTGAGATCTTTGGTTCCAACCACCGTGTCTTTGTGCGACGCAGAAAAGGTGAACGGATGGACTCTACATGCCTGGTTCCCACCGTGAAGCATGGAGGAGGAGGTGTGATGGTGTGGGGGTGCTTTGCTGGTGACACTGTTGGGTATTTATTAAAAATTGAAGTCATACTGAACCAGCATGGCTACCACAGCATCTTGCAGCGGCATGCTATTCCATCTGGTTTGTGTTTAGTTGGACCATCATTTATTTTTCAACAGGACAATGACCCCAAACACACCTCCAGGCTGTGTAAGGGCTATTTGACCATGAAGGAGAGTGATGGGGTGCTGCGCCAGATGACCTGTCCTCCACAGTCACCGGACCTGAACCCAATCGAGATGGTTTGGGGTGAGCTGGACCGCAGAGTGAAGGCAAAAGGGCCAACAAGTGCTAAGCATCTCTGGGAACTCCTTCAAGACTGTTGGAAGACCATTTCAGGTGACTACCTCTTGAAGCTCATCAAGAGAATGCCAAGAGTGTGCAAAGCAGTAATCAAAGCAAAAGGTGGCTACTTTGAAGAACCTAGAATATTACATATTTTCAGTTGTTTCACACTTTTTTGTTATGTATATAATTCCACATGTGTTAATTCATAGTTTTGATGCCTTCAGTGTGAATCTACAATTTTCATAGTCATGAAAATAAAGAAAACTCTTTGAATGAGAAGGTGTGTCCAAACTTGGTCTGTACTGTATATATATACTTTTTTTTACCCTGATTAACCCTTGAAAGGCTTAATTTTAATGTGGGACAACACCACGATCATCGATTGATGAATGCTGCATCTGAGGGGCTCAATGACATGGGACCCTATCCCGTCATTGCGACTGCTACATACAATAGTGTGCAATTCGTGAGGAGATAATTCAGAACAAATAGAATTTCTTTGGGAAATTCGGCGAAGCAGCCGAATCAAATTTTTTAATTACTTCGCTCATCACTAATGTTACTATATCATTTATCTTTGACATGAAATGTAAAAAAAAAAGGCTCTAAAAACATGACATGGCTGCTGAAAATCATTGCCCATTCACTTTTGAGTAGAAAGGAACTAATTCAAAAATTTGATCTAAATTTTTGGAAAAATTCTGGTTTAGTTGAGTTTTGATTTATACCCAAATCAAATTTCTTAGCCGATTAAGATGAATCAGATAAAACAAACTTTAGGAAATATGCTAATCTCTACTTTGACATTTGTCCTGAGATCATGATGAGCTAGAGTACGCCGACATGGCCACTGCACTGTTATAAAAGCCCGATGCTTCTAGCTCCATACACTGTCCTGTTCCTGGTGCTGGAGGCTGCCATAAAAAGCTGATCGGTGGAGGTGCCAGGTGTCAGAACCCCTACCGATCTGATATTATTGACCTAAAAAGCTGGAAAGCCCCTTAAAGTAAATGCAAACCTTACAAATCCAACATTTTACTGAATTTCTCAGAATTCAGAGTCCCAAATAAAGTGAGTCCATTTTGTGAAATAACATCAGGCAAATCATGATTAGAGAAAAGACTGGGCCAAAAATACAGATACAAATGATTAAAGATTCACAAAGGCATCATAAAACTGTCTGAAATCTCAAAGGACAGTCATATACAAATAATACAATATAATTAACTGTAATCTGGGCAGTTACTGTAATGAGGACTTCAGGGAAACCTCTGTCAGGGGAGTCATTACATGGTCTTACCTGTTCTCTTGATGCCTCCATCACTAGACTATATAAGATATCCCTTTCTCTAGGACATTATGGCTGCTATATAACCTGCTGTCTGTTCTTTTACTGGTACGCATCTCTTTATAGATACTCACTTGATGGTGCCCTGTTCGTTACCTTCTGTTAGTGCCCCCATTTTAAAATTCATAATGTCCCTGCACTACTCGGTAGGTCTCATATGCCTAAGCGGAGCCCCACTCTTGGGACAGATTTCCACTACTCAGCTGGAAGCTTTATGTTCCCTAGAAGTAATAAGATACATGGTCTGCTACTGCTGTATGCCAAGTTTCAACTTTGCCCGAAATTCATGGCAAAATCTGCTTGTGTCCCCATGCACAGTTCTTAATCCACCGCAAGCCCTACAGGTGCATCGGCTCCATGGCTTTTTATGGATTTCACCTGCTTGCAATTCTGTTATTTAAATTCGTTTTACTTTATTTTAACTTTTTCACTTTTTTTATAATTTTTTCAGCTTTCTATTCAGAGTTCTTATCAACTGTTTAATGTAATGTAAAGAGAGAAAATCCATCTCATTGACATTTTTGCTTCCTACAAATCAAAATTTCCCCCATAAGATAAACTGGAGGCTGAAATACTGTAATCCAGATCCCTATTCCAGACTTCAATGACTTGACATGTACATGGCATAGAGTTGTGAGCACAGAACTAGCACATTATTGAGACCCCCCCACACACACACATACACACACACAAACTCACGTTCACTGCTTCTAGTGCCACTTTTTTATGGATATGGAGGCACAACATGCCACATAGATTTCTATGCAGGTCACAATGCAGATCCCAAGAGCTTGTACGAAGCCATAATTAGGCAATGTGCTTGAGGTCTTAAACTGTATGAAAGAAACTGGTAATTCACTCAACAGATTTGTCCATCTTTTCATTAACATTTCAGGATATCATTGAAAGAGTCCCTTCTTACCAATGTTTCTACCCCATAATCATTCAGCTTCTTCACAAAGTGGGAGATACCCAGAGGCAATATTTCTAATTACAGATAAATTCCCTTGCATTCCACGCTCAAGGACTCATTACAACCATTCTATGAAGATATCTCAAGAGCCATATGATAAACTAGTCAGTTTACAAATTTCACAACTACCCATGTGACGATTTATCTAAAATTTACTTATGACTTGATTAGTAATACCAAGGTCTAGCCCAATTTACAAGATGACTGTAGTAATAGAATACATTTGAGGTCCCATAGTGGAGGAGCCATATAAATATGTGAGGAGGTAAAGTGTCCACCAAGTATCAGGGTATTTTTGCTGCAACCATTTGTGAATTTGTATGATGATGACCTGCTGTTCCCTTCTTCCTTTGCAGAATAAGTTATACTTGCCACTTTCAAATCTTAAAATTCTGCCTCTTGACTATTGGATATCACTGACTAGGTACTGAAAGATATAACCTTCTCAGAACCCATCTTCGCACTGTAGGTACTGACAGATATAACCTTCTCAGACACCATCTTCGAACTGAACCCAGCCAAGTATGTGCAACCTTACCACTCACTCTGTAAGGTTTCAAATCACTAAAATTATGCTGATGAGTAGAATAATCCTTCTTAGAACACGTTTCTACTTATCAGAAATCAGAAAATTTCTTCTCTTGTAGAATGTTGTCAAATCTGATGGAAAACCACACAAATATCGAATTTCAAATAATTCCGTTCTCCTCAAATCCTTATGATAAGCTTCTACTTGTTGGCATTTTCATTTCCCTTTACTTAATTGGAATAATTTTAAACTCAGTTGTGATTACAGTGATATGTCTAGATGCTCATCTACACACCCCACTCTATCTGTTCTTCTGTAACCTCTCAGTGATAGATATCTGCTACACCACAGTGGTCATCCCTAAACTTCTACATATATTATTTTCTGGGAATGACCTGGTTTCCTTCACCAAGTGCTTCACTCAGATGTACTTTTTCTTTACGGCAGCCAGTGCTGAGGTGATACTTTTCTTTGTAATGGGATATGACCGATACATGGCGATTTGTCATCCCTTGCACTACCACCAAATCCTGAGCATGAGGAACTCTGCACTGATTTTGGTCATCCTGTGGGTCTGTTCCTTCACAAACTCTTCATTCTTGATCATTCCACTTTTGAACTTGACATTCGATCGGGTGGTTAGTCTTCATCAGTTCTTCTGTGATGCTACAACTGTATTTAACGCATCTCACGGTGGCTCAAGAGTGTTTTATATTGTACTGTGCATAGAATGTGCTGTGTTCGGACTCTGCCCCTTCTTTTGCAATTTAGTGTCGTACATTAAAATTTTTGGTGTGATTGCACATATTAAATGCAGGGAAGCAAGAAAAAAAACCTTCTCCACCTGCTCGTCCCACCTCATTGTCATGATGATCTACTATACTACAGGATCATCAGACTTCGTGTTATCTTTGCAGGACATAGAAGGTCTTCTCCACCAGGTTCTGCCCGTGTTCTATTCTACGGTTGTACCTATGATCAACCCACTAGTTTATAGTCTACGTAATAATGAAATCAAGAAAGCTCTTCAGAAGTTGATTAAGGTAAAAAAAATCATAATTCTATTTTTCTGGGAATAAAACTTTGTTATAATACAGTCATGTTTGAGACTGCTATTACCATTGAACTTGTTCTCCACTAGTGTTGAGCGCGAATATTCAAATTACAAATTTTAATCGCGAATATCGGCACTTCGTTCGAGAATTCACGAATATTTCAAATATAGTGATATATATTAGTTTTTCGAACATTCGTCATTTTTTTCATCTGAAGTTATGATTCCTCCCTGCTTAAGTTGCTTGTCAAGCAATTTAAGCAGGGAGGAATCATGACTTCAGATGGAAAAAAATGACGAATATTCTAAAAAACTAATATATAGCACTATATTCTATAATGCTATATATTCATTTTTGACCCACGCCTGTATTGATTGCATAATATTCGCATATTACGCGATCATTACCTTGGCAATTTTCGAGTAAAAAAAAAGAGAATGTAGAATATAATAAATATTCGAATTCGCGAATATTCAACGAATATTCTACAAAATATTTGCGAAATATCACGAATTCAAATATGACCCCTGCCGCTCACCACTACTGCAACCCTACTACCATTGCCCAAAAATAATATGAATGTTTAACAACCTTTGCTAAACCATCATTATTGGTGAAGGTTACCATTGTTTTACTGATATTTAGTTGTGATTTTCAGCTTTTAGCCTCAAAATAACTAGACGTTTTTGTTTTTTACACAGATAGTAAGAATTTGAAGCAGAAGTTGTAAAACCTCATGGATAAAGCTTTCTGCATAAAGGAAGTCACAGAAGGAAGACATTAGAGTCGGATATCTTGTGCATATTCCATAAATGTCCAAGTTGGGAAACCCCTTGTGAGAGAACAGTATCATTCAGTGAAGGTGTAAGAAAAGAGGCGGGGCTGTGACAATTTTCCTGTTTATGTTTATTCATGAATGTTTTCCTGAATAAAGAATAGAACGTGTGCAAAAAGCATAATGTGTCTCCCATTCAGACCACTATCTTTATTTTGTATTTAGGGAACCTGTCACCTGGATTTTGTGTATAGAGCTGAGGACATGGGTTGCTAGATGGCCGCTAGCACATCCGCAATACCCAGTCCCCATAGCTCTGTGTGCTTTTATTGTGTAAAAAAAAAAAAAACGCTTTGAAACATATGCAAATTAACCTTAGATGAGTCCTGTCCCTCAGGGACAGGACTCATCTCACGTACAGGACTCATCTCAGGTTAATTTGCATATGTATCAAATTGCTTTTTTTACACAATAAAAGCACACAGAGCTATGGGGACTGGATATTGCGGATGTGCTAGCGGCCATCTAGCAACCCATGTCCTCAGCTCTATACACAAAATCCCTGTGACAGTTTCCCTTTAACTCTGTCCTATTAGTCATTGCAAAGAGTGGATCCCATTCTGGCAGGCTCAAAGTAATCCTGTATTATATGGTCACCCATTCCTTTAAGTGGACATCCTTTAATGCTACATTTTCCTAGTATGTCCACAGCAGGCTCCAGAGCTTCACCTGGAGTTAACTTATAAATACCATTTGTTAGAGTAGCCATACTTACCACAATCAGCTCATACCCAAGATGGCTGCAGTCTCAAGGCCT
Source organism: Bufo gargarizans (assembly GCF_014858855.1). Lineage (NCBI taxonomy): Eukaryota > Metazoa > Chordata > Amphibia > Anura > Bufonidae > Bufo > Bufo gargarizans. The sequence continues at coordinate 187,061,259 of NC_058087.1, read as the reverse complement.
CCATGCACTTAAAGGGGCTGTCCAGTCTTCAATATCAGATCGGTGGGGGTCTGACTCCTAGCACCCCGCCGTTCAGCTGTTTAAAGCCGCTGCAGATGTCTTAGCAGCGTTGCCTTCTCTTCACTGATCGCCGTCGACATTGCAGGAGGGAGCAGTGCAATTACAGCTTCTCCGCCCCATTCACTTGAGGAGCTTTAATTAAACTGCTCAACGGTGCGATTACCAGCGAGAAAGTAAACAGTGAAGATAAAATATATCACTCATATAAGTGCTGCTGTCTCTACAAAGAGGTGATCAGCGAGGATGTCAGGTAGCTGGACCGCCGCCGATCTGATGTTGATGACCTATCCTGAGAATGGATTATCAATATAAAAAAGTAGACAACCCCTTTAAAATAGCTGTCTGTCAAATGGTTTATTTTGGTTGACTGCTAATACTACCGACTCCTCCATAAATATTAACACTCAGCTTAGCTTAGACAGCAAGTTTTTTTCAATAAAGAGAAAGACGGCTGGAAGTGAGTTATTGCCCTCAGGGAACAAAGGATTGGGTATGTTGAATTCAATATGCCCAATCCTTTTTGTTTCCCTGACATAGGCTATTGGGGACAGTCTGGTGGCCCTCATATACACTAGATGGTCAGCCAATCCTGACAAATGTAGTCAATATTTATTTCCTTTTTTACCTTCAAGCAGTTTTTAGTTTAGTTTTCAGGTGTCTGGTAAGAGCTATGAGTTGTTTTTTTCTAGGTTTTTTCTAGTTTGTATAAGATATAGAACTCACATATGTTTAAACAAAGCAGGTTCGCAATTCCTTAATACTTTATTACAAATCACAAAAAGTGGAGGGGATGCTAAAAACACAAAACAAAAAATTCCTTATTAATAATCAATATAAAGATAGGTGACTAAAATCCAAGTTTTGGCTTGTATGTTAATTCAAACCAGGGGTCATCTAATCTAAGGGTACTTTCACACAAAAGTTTTTATTTTCCGGTATTGTGTTCCGTCACAGGAGCTCAATACCGGAAAAAAACTGAACAGTTTTATCCTAATGCATTTATCCTAATGCAAAAAAGTTCAGTCCCTCTTACGTTTTTTGGCCGGAGAAAATACCGCAGCATGCTGCATTTTTTTCTCCGGCCAAAAATCCTGAACACTTGCCGGAATGCCGGATCCAGCATTAATTTGGATTGAAATGTAAAATTGCCACATTGACGGATCCGTTCTTCCAGTCCGCGCATGAGCAGACCTTTAAATCTGTTGCGGAAAAAAATACCGGATCCGTTTTTCCGAATGACACCGGAGAGACAAATCCGGTATTTCAATGCATTTGTCAGACGGATCCGGATCCGTCTGACAAATGCCATCCGTTTGCGTCCAGATTGCCGGATCCGGCAGGGAGCTCCGGCGACGGAACTGCCTGCCGGAATCCTATGCCGCAAGTGTGAAAGTAGCCTTAGCCCAGAGGTAAAGAAAATTTATGACACCTCCAAGCTCCTGTCCCTCAGATTGAATAAACAAAAAATGTTACAATTATATTGAAACAAGGACATAAAATACTTTGAAGGGTATAATTGCCACCCTAACGTCCCAGACCAATATTAAACAAAATTAACCAATTTCAATGAAGACTGCTACAGTTTCACTATGCTCAATTTTCTCTCATTAAAAAGAGCAATCAGCTAATATGCCACTAGCGCTGCAGTTAACACAGCTGGCAACTAGCTACAGCAGCCCTCGATGAAAAGTTACTATTAGGTATAACTAATTGCCCTCACATACTCTGAATGGCTAAACACCTAATATTTCCTACAGCTCGATGCGTTTCTGCATCTAAATGATGCCTCCTCAGGAGCCTAAGATGTCGCCTAATATTTTGAGTACATTCTAAATGTAACTGGGCAGTAACAGGGGTTACATAGAAGAAGCGCTCCGGCACTATGATGGCCGTGAAGCGGCCGCTGAAAATCCGGCTATTTAACTGAAGTAACTACACCTACTCATATGTCACAAACAGTCGTTCTATGGGTCTGGTTTATCTAATCACATGTGAATGTGGGTTGCAGTATGTGGGCAAGGAAGCGCTCCGGCCATCATAGCGCCGGAGCGCTTCCTCTATGTGAGAGGGGCTGCGCGCTGTTACTGCCCAGTTACATATAGAATGTGCTCAAAATATTAGGCGACATCTTAGGCTCCTGAGGAGGCATCATTTAGATGCAGAAACGCGTCGAGCTGTAGGAAATATTAGGTGTTTAGCCATTCAGAGTATGTGAGGGCAATTCGTTATACCTAATAGTAACTTTTCATCGAGGGCTGCTGTAGCTAGTTGCCAGCTGTGTTAACTGCAGCGCTAGTGGCATATTAGCTGATTGCTCTTTTTTAATGAGAGAAAATTGAGCATAGTGAAACTGTAGCAGTCTTCATTGAAATTGTTTAATTTTGTTTAATATTGGTCTAGGACGTTAGGGTGGCAATTATACCCTTCAAAGTATTTGATGTCCTTGTTTCAATATAATTGTAACATTTTCTGTTTATTCAACACCTCCAAGGAGCTAGGAGGTGTAATGTAATTAATTTTCTTTACCTCAGGGCTTAGATTAGATGATCCCCAGTTTGAATTAACATATGAAGCAATACTTGGATTTTAGTCACCTATCTTATATTGATTATTAATAAAGAATTTTTTGTTTTGTGTTTTTATCACCCCCTCCACTTTTTGTGATTTGTATAAGATATAATTTAGCGTTTTGTTTTCTTTTGAGGTGGAGTTCAAAAAATATTCCTTGCATTGTTCCTAGTGTATTGGTAGGCTTGGAAATCATGACATGTCACCTGAAAATCATTGAATCAAAAACCAAACCAAGTCTGCCACCTGCTAACACCTCCCTTGTATAGAGATCATTTTAGTATATGGTCAGATAATATAGTAAATCACTGAAGCTAGTATATGTACCCCTTAAAACTTCACTTTTAATATAGCATTTAAAAATAGAACCCACAGAATAACAAACACATAAACATATAAGATAAAAAAGTGTAATGTGGGACAGATAATCCAATAGAACTCAAGCAAATGGAATAAGGCAATGGAAAAGGATTACAGCTATGCTATGCAGTTACTCACGATGATAATGGCAAATGGCTGATGAGGTCACTGCAGGTTCTCCCGGTGAACGATATCACATCCAGGACATTGATCGACTGGTTGTTTCAGGATGCCAGTTAAAAGTTCATCAGGAAAACCAAAATTAAAGATGTAAAAAAAATGAGTAAATTCATATCAGCTGGTAGGCACAATGGGATAACTCTCCCTAAACTCACCTTAAGGACTTGGCCATTTTTTGAAAATCTGACCAGTGTCACTTTAAGTGCTGATAACTTTAAAACGCTTTTACTTACCCAGGCCGTTCTGAGATCGTTTTTTCGTTACATATTGTACTTAATGACACTGCTAAAATTGGGTCCAAAAAGTAAATTTTTTTTGCATAAAAAAATACCAAATTTATCCAAAATTTGGAAAAATTAGCAAATTTCCAAGTTTCAATTTCTCTACTTCTATAATACATAGTAATACCTCCAAAAATAGTTATTACTTTACAATCCCCATATGTCTACTTCATGTTTGGATCATTTTGGGAATGATATTTTATTTTTGGGGGATGTTACAAGGCTTAGAAGTTTAAAGCAAATCTTGAAATTTTTCAGAAATTTTCAAAAAAACTATTTTTAGGGACCAGTTCAGGTCTGAAGTCACTTTGCGAGGCTTACATAATAGAAACCACCCAAAAGTGACCCCATGCTATAAACTACACCCCTCAAGGTATTCCAAACTGATTTTACAAACTTTGTTAACCCTTTAGGTATTCCACAAGAATTAATGGAAAATAGAGATACAATTTCAAAATTTCACTTTTTTGGCAGATTTTCCATTTTAATAATTTTTTTTCCAGTTACAAAGCAAAGGTTAACAGCCAAACCAAACTCAATATTTATGGCCCTGATTCTGTAGTTTACAGAAACACCCCATATGTGGTTGTAAACAGCTGTACAGGCACACGGCAGGGCGCAGAAGGAAAGGAATGCCATACGGTTTTTGGAAGGCAGATTTTGCTGGACTGTTTTTTTTTACACCATGTCCCATTTGAAGCCCCCCTGATGCACCCCTAGAGTACAAACTCCATAAAAGTGACCCCATCTAAGAAACTACACCCCTCAAGGTATTCAAAACTGATTTTACAAACGCTGTTAACCATTTAGGTGTTCCACAAGAATTAATGGAAAATAGAGATGAAATTTCAGAATTACATTTTTTGGGCAATTTTCCATTTTAATCCATTTTTCCCAGTAACAATGCAAGGGTTAACAGCCAAACAAAACTCAATATTTATGGCCCTGATTCTGTAGTTTACAGAAACACCCCATATGTGGTCGTAAACAGCTGTACGGGCACACAGCAGAGCACAGAAGGAAAGGAATGCCATAGGGTTTTTGGAAGGCAGATTTTGCTGGATTGTTTTTTTTGACACCATGTCCCATTTGAAGCCCCCGATGCACCCCTAGAGTACAAACTTTACAAACTTTGTTAACCCTTTAGGTGTTGCACACGATTTAATGGAAAATAGAGATACAATTTCAAAATTTCACTTTTTTGGCAGATTTTCCATTTTAATATTTTTCTTCCAGTTACAAAGCAAGGGTTAACAGCCAAACAAAACTCATTATTTATGGCCCTAATTCTGTAGTTTACAGAAACACCCCATATGTGGTCGTAAACAGCTGTACGGGCACACGGCAGGGCACAGAAAAAAAGGAATGCCATAGGGTTTTTGGAAGGCAGATTTTGCTGGATTGTTTTTTTTTACACCATGTCCCATTTGAAGCCCCCGATGCACCTCTAGAGTAGAAACTCCAAAAAAAAGGTCCCGTTTTAGAAACTATGGGATAGGGTGGCAGTATTGTTAGTACTAGTTTAGGGTACATATGATTTTTGGTTGCTCTATATTACACTTTTTGTGAGGCAAGATAACAAGAAATAGCTGTTTTGGCACCGTTTTTATTTTTTGTTATTTACAACATTCATCTGACAGGTTAGATCATGTGATATTTTTATAGACCAGGTTGTCACGGATGTGGCGATACATAATATGTATACTTTTTTTATATTTATGTACATTTTACACAATGATTTCATTTTTGAAGAAAAAAATATCATGTTTTAGTGTTTCCATAGTCTGAGAGCCATAATTCTTTCAGTTTTTGGGCGATTACCTTCGGTAGGGTATGATTTTTGCGGGATGAGATGACGGTTTTATTGGCACTATTTTGGGGTGCGTGTGACTTTTTGATCGCTTGCTATTACACTTTTTGTGATGTAAGGTGACAAAAAATTGTTTATTTAGCACAGTTTTTATTTAAAATTTTTTACGGTGTTCCTCTGAGAGGTTAGGTCATGTGATATTTTTATAGAGCCGGTCGATACGAACGCGGCGATACCAAATATGTATATATTTTTTTATTTATGTAAGTTTTACACAATAACAGCTTTTAAAAAAGAAAAAAATGATGTTTTAGTGTCTCCATATTCTGAGCGATATTTATTTTATTTTTTGGGTGATTGTCTCATTTTTTGCGGGATGAGGTGACGGTTAGATCGGTACTATTTTGGTGGGCAAACGCCTGTTTGATCGCTTGCTGTTGTACTTTTTGTGATGTAAGGTGACAAAAAAAATGGTTTATTTAGCACCGTTTTTTTTTTTGTTTTTTTTACGGTGTTCATCTGAGGGGTTAGGTCATGTGATATGTTTATAGAGCCGGTCGATACGGACGCGGCGATACCTAATATGTATACCATTTTTTTCCCACAATTTTTTACCTTTTTTTTTTTTTACTTTATTTGGGGAAAATTACGTTTTTGTTTATTTTTACTTGAAACTTAAAATTTTTTTGGGGGGGGGGAATTTATTTTTTTCAACTTTTTTTTCAATTTATTTTTTGTCCCACTTTGGGACTTGAACTTTTGGGGGTCTAATCCTTTACAATGCATTCCAATACTTCTGTATTGAAATGCATTGGCTGCATGAGTAATACTGTGTGTATTACTCATACAGCTTCCGGCCTGTGAGATCCAGGGGGCTGGATCTCACAGGCTCTTCACCGGAAGGCAGCCTTAGGCATCGCGCTGCCTTCCATGCCATCGGCCCCATGGGGACCCGATGGCACCGCCGACTAACGCCTCCCGCACAATAAAAAGCTGCAAACCGCAGGTCTGAATTGACCTGCGGTGACCCGCCGGGCGGCGGTGATCGGAACAACACATTACGTACCGGTATGTCATGGGTCCTTAAGGGGTTAAAGTAAGTGAACCCCTACTGCAGCCTAAAGTAAACTAACATAAGGGTAAAATAATGGTTTCACTTAATGTTACTGTCTAGCAAGCACAGCTCCTGCACCCTCGTGATCAGCACATTGTACTATAACAGTTGAGGTCCGGAAGTCAATTCCTGCCGCGCCGTACCAGTATGGTGGAGGTCGAGAAGGGGGTTAAATAAATTCTTCAGACAATTATGGTTGTGTGCATACCTAATAACTGGAAATCTTATTGTTTTTATTCAATGGTTTTCCAAGAAAAATGTATCTTATACTAAATACTCACTTTTATTTAATTTTTGTGGAATTTTTTGTTACAATTCTTTAAATACCACAAAAGTGGTTGTCCCATCTGGGACATTTATGGCATATTGGAAGAATATACTATAAATATCCAGAAAGCGCAGATACCACCACTGGAACCTCCTCCTATCACAAAAACAGAGCCCTGTTGTGAACTCAGGGCATGCTGCACATGCATGGTATCCTCTCCAGTCGCTGTCGTGGGACTACCAAATAAAGCCAGGCATGTGAGCTTGGCTATTTTCAGAATCCTATAGAAGTGAATAGAGAGCAAGCAGCATACGAGCAGTCACCCTGCTATCCACCGCTATGGGACTTCCAAAAATAGCCCAAGTTAGTGTTATGTAATAAACGAGGTATGGACTCACTGGGCAGGGATGTAATATTACCACTTTACAAAGCGTTGGTGCGGCTTCATCTGGAATATGCAGTTCAGTTCTGGGCACCAGTCCATAGAAAGGATGCCCTGGAGCTGGAGAGAGTACAAAGGAGAGCAACTAAACTGATGAGGGTCTTAGTGATGAAGAAAGATTAAAATAATTAAATTTACTTAGTCTTGAGACGAGACGTCTAAGGAGGGACATAATTAACCTATACAAATATATAAATGGGCCATATAAAAAATACTGTGAAAAGCTGTTCCATTTAAAATGCCATCAAAAGACAAGGGGGCGCTGCCTCCGACTGGAGAAGAAAAAGTTCAGTCTCCAGAAGCGTCAAAGCTTCTTTACTGTAAGAACTGTGAATCTGTGGAATAGACACCTTAGGATGTGGTCACAGCAGGAACGGAGGATGGTTTTAAAAAATTGTTTACATCAATTATAGAAATTAAATAACATTAATGCTTATGTAAATGCATAGAAGTCTGGTTCTAACTCCCCTTTACTAAAACTTGGTTGAACTTGAAGGACTTAGGTATTTTTTCAACAGTACTAACCACATAGAAAGTGTCGGCAGATAAGAACCATTTGGCCCATCTAGTTTGCCCAATATACTAAATACTATGGATAGCCCCTGGCCCTATCTTATATGAAGGATGGCCTTATGCCTATCCCATGCATGCTTAAACTCCTCCACTGTATTTGCAGCTGCCACTTCTGCAGGAAGGCTATTCCATGCATCCACTACTCTTTCAGTAAAGTAATACTTCCTGATATTACTTTTAAACCTTTGCCCCTCTAATTTAAAACTATGTCCTCTTGTAGCAGTTTTTATTCTTTTAAATATTCTTTCCTCTTTTACCTTGTTGATTCCCTTTATGTATTTAAAGTTTCTATCATATCCCCTCTGTCTTGTCTTTCTTCCAAGCTATACATGTTAAGGTCCTTTAATCTTTCCTGGTAAGTTTTATCCTGCAATCCATGTACCAGTTTAGTAGCTCTTCTCTGAACTCTCTCCAAAGTATCAATATCCTTCTGGAGATATGGTCTGCAGTACTGCACACAATACTCCAAATGAGGTCTCACTAGTGCTCTGTAGAGCGGCATGAGCACCTCCCTCTTTCTACTGGTAATTCCTTTTGCTATACACCCAAGCATTCTGCTAGCATTTCCTGCTGCTCTGTGACATTGTCTGCCTACCTTTAAGTCTTCTGAAATAATGATCCCTAAATCCCTTTCCTCAGATACTGAGGTTAGGACTGTATCACTGATTTTATATTCTGCTCTTGGGTTTTTACGTCCCAGGTGCATTATCTTGCACTTATCAACATTAAATTTTAGTTGCCAGATTTTTGACCATTCCTCTAGTTTTCCTAAGTCCTTTTCCATTTGGTGTATTCCTCCAGGAACATCAACCCTGTTACAAATCTTTGTATCATCAGCAAAAAGACACACCTTACCATTGAGGCTTTCTGCAATTTCGCTGATAAAGATATTAAACAATATGGGTCCCAAAACAGATCCCTGAGGTACCCCACTGGTAACAAGACCTTGGTCTGAATATACTCCATTGATTACAACTGTGGCGAAACCAACCTCGCCACTGGGTTTTGAAGAGGCCTGTTTAAAAGCCTCTTGCCTCAGGATTATGGCCCATACTAACTTTTAAACCCCTGAACCTATTCAAGTGAATTTTGGATAGGTTTGCCCCCAAGTTATACTGGTTAAATTGATGTAAGTTATATGTATGGTCAATGTAAACTCACAAAGTTGTAACAATTTATAATAAGTGTAACTTGTCAGCTTGGGAGTTAGTTGAGTGAATAGACAGAGGGGAGGAATATGCTGGGTGTGTCTCTATTGTCCCATTGTTCTATTGTGCCATTGCGTGTTTAAATGGTGATGTCTGTCCTGTTGTCTCCACATGTGTATTGGCGATAACCCTTTGTCCTGAGAGATAATTGGATTACTCCTCGGTTGTCTCCAAGGCAGAGAGGAGGAAACCATGATGCATTGTGGGGATGTGTTGTATCTGTCCTGTGTCGCAGTCTCCCTTCTGGGCCCCTAGGGGCGTGAACGATTGGTTGCTGTGTATGTGTTGTAATATACTGATTGGTTGTATTTCAAAACCCTGTGGGCAGTACTATGTTTTCTTGTTGGTGAATAAAAGAGGCTGTACGTAAAGTACAGTCAGTTCCTGTTTTAACCCTCAAAGTGAAGTGTCGTCTCATTCTTGGGGGGAGGATTCAAGGTATGCTGTTCCAGTTTGACTGCTAGGATCGTAAACCTATTCGTATGGTTTCCTATTCCACTGTCTACAGCATTCATATATTTGAAGAGGATTTATCTGCTTCTTCGGTTCGGTGATGGGGGTGTCTGCCAGAGTGCTTGAAGACCTCAGGAAATGCTAGGAGCATCCAGCAACGGAGGTAGTCGGGGTGCCAGGTGATCCGTTACATTGGTGGCAAGCAGTGGGATGGCGTCCTAGTGTGAGGAGAAGCAGCTCGGAGACACCGTTCGTAGAGTATATTGAGGGCAACGCTAGTATCCGTACAGCGCCCCTGGCTACAGCAGGATTGAATCGGCTAGTCTTCGAACAGCGTTCCACTACGAGGAGGAGGATGACCCGGACTGGAGGGATGCAGTCCGGAAAGGCGTCTGGCACGAGGCCCTGGAAGATGTACAGCGTCGGTGGGGCGAGTGTCTCCCCAGTGAGGAGCAGCAGTTGCGGATGCGAGTGGCCCTGCGAATGCCCCTTCTGGGAGAGAAGCCCCTGAATGAGTGGGTGACAGAACTGGAGAGCCTGGTATGGAAGGAGATTTGGCTAGATCACGCCTACCAGGCACTCTGGTGGTATGTGATTCGGCACTCCCCCTGGATGGCTGAGCACGACAGACCCGAGGGTGAGGATTATGATGGCCCTGGCCTGTTGTTTGAGGCCTTCGCAGAACCGGAGTTCGGAGATGCTGGAGGGTCCCGGTTCTGGGATATCTATGACTACAGGGAGGCTATGCATGATTGGGCTACAGCGAGAGAGGTGAGACAAGACCTGGCATCTCTAGTGACAAAGGAGTGGGAGCTGGAGCAGGACTACCAATACTTCTTCAGCTCAATTCGGTCCCAATATGCCCTGCCAGAAAGCTGGGTGGCAGTCCCAGACCTACAACCCTACAGCTGGGAAGACCCGACTGAAGTATCCCCTGCTTCAGTACCAGCTACAGAGGTAGGGGTCCTCATAGACTGGTCCTGTGGGGAATAACAACAGGCAGGTGGAAATGGGACCGAGGGCTCTCCACCGGGATGCTGGGCAGCTGGCCCAGACCCTCAGCAGCAGCCGGAGTTGCCAGGTGTGGACGCAGGTGGTCCTTACTCGCAAAGGTTGAGGGACCTCACAGACTGGTCCTGGGAGGACCCACAGATGGCAGGTGGAGATGGGACCGAGGTCTCTCTACCGGCCCTACAAGGCAGTCTTTTGGAAAAAATTAACAAACAAGAAACCAAGTGGATATACCAATTAGGTACACTACAGCCGGGAGGTCTAAACGTTGATTTCGACCTACAAGCTGTATTGAATTAGAGTAAAAAACAATATATAAAAAAAGCATGCCCATGTGAATGGGGACTTAATAGCATCCGTCTTTTTTCCCCTGGGGATGAGGAGATTCCAGTATAGGGTTAACAGCAGGATAGGAAAGCATTGTGGAGGAACACATCTGACTCCTGATTAATTGCAATGGACAAATAAGAAGGAGGGGGAGGGTGAAATCAAGTGTGCCCCTGACGAAGCCCTAGGAGTGAAACCCGGGTCGGGCAGAAGTAGCAGATGCTGGGAATTTTATGCGTTTTAACAATTGTCTTTTAAGAGAGTTGTCTTGTAAGTACGGACAAATAAAAAGTTTTAAACAAATATATACGGAGCTTCACTATTGCAGAAGCCATTCTTGTCCACAGAAAATTTGCAGGAATCTGAAGAAGAGGAATACAGATTTGTCTGAGGTATACACCATTTGAGACCGTGTGGGGATCTAACCAGATTGCATAGAAACGTGGCTGTTCCGACAGAACAAGAACAACTTACCGCGGAGGGATTACATTCACGCCCTGTTTTTTTCGCATTGTGTGAGTATAACCAGTGCTATGCAGGTTACTGTTACATACGGACTCACACTATTATAATTTCATCGGTTGCAGGATATCTATTTGAGGGATATTTGCAGCCCTCGGCTCTCTCTGCAAACGAGGAAGTAAGAAGGATTAAGAACTTGCATACTGACCTGGACCAGAAGCGCGGTCCGAAACCCATATATTGTACCGGCCCTACAAGGATGCTGGGTCGCCTGCCCAGATCTCCAGCGGCAGTGCATATCACAGGGAGAGGAGACAACCGGTCTCTTTCCCCAGCGGCAACCTGAGTTCCGGGGGGAGGAGATGCGGGGTCCCTCTGCCCTACAGCAACCAGAGTCCTGGGGAGGAGAGGCAACCGGCCTCACCTTCCAACAGCAGCCAGAGATACCGGGAAAAGGGGAACACGAACCCCTCTACACGGGCGCAGATGAGACCGCGGGTTCGGTGCCAGTCCTACAGGGATGCTTGATGGTTGGTCCAGATCTCCAGCCATCTCCGCAGGGATAAGTTAAATACGGTTTAAGAAATCCGCTCACCTCTATAACCCTCAGGGTAGGTGCACCAAACAAACTTTGAGATCACCCCTCAAAAAAAAAGGTTTAAATTGTAAATTAAATATGGATGGGCACTCATATAAGGAGATATAGGACACACTTTAATATTAAAATAATTGATAATAAAAAATACAATTCATACATAAAAATATTGTTCATACATAAAGATATTCCATTGGATACCATACAGTCCTGGTTTTAAACTGAAACTAGCAGTTCAAACAGCCAAGTTGTATACTGATAATAGCTCCTGATTTCCTGTAATCAGGAGCTATTATCAGTATACAACTTGGCTGTTTGAACTGCTAGTTTCAGTTTAAAACCAGGACTGTATGGTATCCAATGGAATATCTTTATGTATGAACAATATTTTTATGTATGAATTGTATTTTTTATTATCAATTATTTTAATATTAAAGTGTGTCCTATATCTCCTTATATGAGTGCCCATCCATATTTAATTTACAATCTCCGCAGGGATACCAGGAGGAGGAGGTAAGCGAGCCCTCCCCTTCCCAGCTACTTCCCAACCGAGTTCTGGGGGCAGGGGATGAGCCTGCGATACCCACCGATCTCTCCAACCGAGTTCTGGGGGCAGGGGATGAGCCTGCAATACCCACTGATCCCTTCCCAGCGGAAGAGCTGGCATCAGGGCAGAGAGCCGCTAGCCTCTGCTCCACTGACCCCCTTGTTTTAGGACTGGCTTGTACCCCCCTCACCCCAGCAGAAAAGCTGGCATCAGGGCAGAGCGCAGTCAGCCTCTGCCCTCCCCTATCCTCTTGTCCAGAGGCTGACTCCCCACCGGCTACCCCAGCGGAAGAGCTGGCATCAGGGCAGAGCGCAGTCGGCCTCTGCCCTCCCCTATCCTCTTGTCCAGAGACTGACTTCCCACAGGCATCCCCAGCGGAAGAGCTGGCATCTGGGCTGAGCGCAGTCGGCCTCTGCCCACCAAGTACCTACAGCTCCAAGCTGGAGAACCACAAGGAAGCAAGGGGTAGCAGATGCACACTCAACAGCTGGGGAGATACAGAACAGAGCCAGGCCCCAAGATTCAACAGGTCCAGTATTGGGTTGTGGTTGGACTGCCAGACTAACTCAGGTACTGACCGTGAGGTCAGGTATCTGGTTAGTCTTCCCTGGGAGGGGGAGATGTGTGGCGAAACCAACCTCGCCACTGGGTTTTGGAGAGGCCTGTTTAAAAGCCTCTTGCCTCAGGATTATGGCCCATACTAACTTTTAAACCCCTGAACATATTCAAGTGAATTTTGGATAGGTTTGCCCCCAAGTTATACTGGTTAAATTGATGTAAGTTATATGTATGGTCAATGTAAAATCACAAAGTTGTAACAATTTATAATAAGTGTAACTTGTCAGCTTGGGAGTTAGTTGAGTGAATAGACAGAGGGGAGGAATATGCTGGGTGTGTCTCTATTGTCCCATTGTTCTATTGTGCCATTGTGTGTTTAAATGGTGATGTCTGTCCTGTTGTCTCCACATGTGTATTGGCGATATCCCTTTGTCCTGAGAGATAATTGGATTACTCCTCGGTTGTCTCCAAGGCAGAGAGGAGGAAACCATGATGCATTGTGGGGATGTGTTGTATCTGTCCTGTGTCGCAGTCTCCCTTCTGGGCCCCTAGGGGCGTGAACGATTGGTTGCTGTGTATGTGTTGTAATATACTGATTGGTTGTATTTCAAAACCCTGTGGGCAGTACTATGTTTTCTTGTTGGTGAATAAAAGAGGCTGTACGTAAAGTACAGTCAGTTCCTGCTTTAACCCTCAAAGTGAAGTGTCGTCTCATTCTTGGGGGGAGGATTCAAGGTATGCTGTTCCAGTTTGACTGCTAGGATCGTAAACCTATTCGTATGGTTTCCTATTCCACTGTCTACAGCATTCATATATTTGAAGAGGATTTATCTGCTTCTTCGGTACGGTGATGGGGGTGTCTGCCAGAGTGCTTGAAGACCTCAGGAAACGCTAGGAGCATCCAGCAACGGAGGTAGTCGGGGTGCCAGGTGATCCGTTACAACAACCCTCTGTTGCCTGTCCCTCAGCCACTGCCTAATCCATTCAACAATATGGGAGTCCAAGCCCAATGACTGCACTTTATTGATAAGCCTTCTATGTGGGACAGTATCAAAAGCCTTACTAAAGTCTAGATAAGCAATGTCTACTGCACCTCCTCCATCTATTATTTTAGTCACCCAATCAAAAAAATCAATAAGATTAGTTTGACATGATCTCCCTGAAGTAAACCCATGCTGTTTTTCATCTTTCAATCCATGGGATTTTAGATGGTCCACTATCCTCTCCTTAAATATGGTTTCCATTAATTTCCCCACTATTGATGTCAGGCTTACTGGCCTATAGTTGCCCGATTCCTCCCTACTACCTTTCTTGTGAATGGGCACAACATTTGCTAATTTCCAATCTTCTGGGACGACTCCTGTTGCCAGTGATTGGTTAAATAAATCTGTTAATGGTTTTGCTAGTTCACCGCTGAGCTCTTTTAATAGCTTTGGGTGTATCCCATCAGGCCCCTGTGACTTATTTGTATTAATTTTAGACAGTTGACTTAGAACCTCTTCCTCTGTAAAGACACATGCGTCAAAAGATTCATTAGTCTTCTTTCCTAACTGAGGTCCTTCTCCTTCATAAAAACTGAACAGAAGTATTCATTGAGGCAGTCAGCTAGTTCTTTATCTTCTTCCATATACCTTCCTTCTTTAGTTTTTAATTTGGTAATTCCTTGTTTTAGTTTCCTTTTTTCATTTATGTATCTGAAGAATGCCTTATCGCCTTTTTTCCCTGACTGAGCTAATTTCTCTTCTGCCTGTGCTTTAGAAGCTCTTATAACTTGTTTGGCCTCTCTCTGCCTAATCTTATAAATTTGTCTGTCATCCTCATTTTTTTTATAATTCCTAAATGCTATCTTTTTTTTTTTTAATGATTTTGGCCACTTCTGCTGAGTACCACAGTGGTCTCTTCCTTTTTTTGCTTTTACTGACAAGCCTAATGCAATTTTCTGTTGCCTTCAATAGTGCCACTTTTAAGTAGTCCCATTTCTCCTGGACTCCAATGAAACTGTTCCAGTCTGATAGGGACTCGTATACCACTAATCTAATTTTAGAAAAGTCCGTTTTTCTAAAATCTAAAACTTTTGTTTTTGTGTGGTGTGACTCAGTCACTGTACTTATAGTAAACCACACTGACTGGTGATCACTAGATCCCAAGCTTTCCCCTACAGTAATATCAGATACCAAATTCCCATTTGTGAATACTAAATCTAAAATGGCCTCCTTCCGGGTTGGCTCCTCCACTACTTGCTGTAGAGATAATCCCAGTAGGGAATTTAGAATATCTGTACTCCTGGCAGAACTAGCTATTTTGGTTTTCCAGTTTACATCTGGAAGATTGAAGTCTCCCATAATGATAACTTCCCACTTCAATGTCATTTTAGCTATTTCCTCAACTAGTAGATCATCTAATTCTTTGACAGCTCTCGGCTATATTTGGTAGACCCATAGTGGTGAATGAGGGTTGGCCGTGGATCTCTTTTCATTTTGGGACCTATTCTTTATATAAGAGCAGGTCCCAGAGGTAGGCCCCTGCACCTATCAAACCTTTATAGCATATCTTATCAATGAAGCTATAACTGTTTTATATTAGCACAGTGCCCATCCAGTGCTTGTTCTACAGCATTATAAAACATGGAACTGTAGAAGGTAATAGAGTTATCCTCCTCTTTCAGTCTGATGAACTGTCCTTTGAATAATTTTTCAGCGCCTGATCAGCGGGGGGAGGGGGGATTCTGACACATGTGACCGCCGCCGATCAGCTGTGGCGGCACTCGCAGTAGAGCAGCGGCCTTGACGCTGCTTCCCATAGGCCATTGGCATCATGACCATGACCCCCGCTGATCAGATGATGATGACCTATCTGAAGGATAGATCATTAGTCTAAAAAAAAGTGAATAATCCTTTTAATGACTGATGTGTTTTGATATTGGAGTTCAAACGCGTAGACAATCTCTCATTTTTATGCAGCTATAAGGCCAGCTCACTTAGCAATTTCCAAAAACTCCATAAACTTGTATAAAGAGTGCTCACCCATTTCTCACCCATTTCTCACCCCTCCTTCTTATGCTGACTCAGACAGAGATAACGGAGGGCACACAAACCCCATCCTCCTGATCCAATCTAATATTAAGTACCTATCTTGTGGAGAGTGATAAAAGTGGAAAAAAAGCCCATTTTAGAATTACTGGTGGACTCAAAAACATTCTAGAGGCTCTTGGACATTACGACTGACATTAAACCTGACCACATTAATATGTCTGACTCATCCTCCTGTACAATCAATAACCCTTCCGTGAAGAAATATGCCCTGGTGATCAGATGATATCTGCAAAGTAGTGCCTAACTATACATTTCTTCATGAGATAAATTACTATGTAATATACAGTACACTATGTAATATACAGTACAGACCAAAAGTTTGGACACACCTCATTCGAAGAGTTTTCTTTATTTTCATGACTATGAAAATTGTAGATTCACACTGAAGGCATCAAAACTATGAATTAACACATGTGGAATTATATACATAACAAAAAAGTGTGAAACAACTGAAAATA
The DNA here is from genome assembly GCF_014858855.1 of Bufo gargarizans. Taxonomy (NCBI): domain Eukaryota; kingdom Metazoa; phylum Chordata; class Amphibia; order Anura; family Bufonidae; genus Bufo; species Bufo gargarizans. The sequence goes on along the minus strand of NC_058087.1, from coordinate 187,044,892 downwards.
TGTCATATTCTAGGTTCTTCAAAGTAGCCACCTTTTGCTTTGATTACTGCTTTGCACACTCTTGGCATTCTCTTGATGAGCTTCAAGAGGTAGTCACCTGAAATGGTCTTCCAACAGTCTTGAAGGTGTTCCCAGAGATGCTTAGCACTTGTTGGCCCTTTTGCCTTCACTCTGCGGTCCAGCTCACCCCAAAACATCTCGATTGGGTTCAGGTCCGGTGACTGTGGAGGCCAGGTCATCTGGCGCAGCACCCCATCTCTCTCCTTCATGGTCAAATAGCCCTTACACAGCCTGGAGGTGTGTTTGGGGTCATTGTCCTGTTGAAAAATAAATGATGGTCCAACTAAACGCAAACCGGATGGAATAGCATGCCGCTGCATGATGCTGTGGTAGCCATGCTGGTTCAGTATGCCTTCAATTTTGAATAAATCCCCAAGTGTCACCAGCAAAGCACCCCCACACCATCACACCTCCTCCTCCATGCTTCACGGTGGGAACCAGGCATGTAGAGTCCATCCGTTCACCTTTTCTGCGTCGCACAAAGACACGGTGGTTGGAACCAAAGATCTCAAATTTGGACTCATCAGACCAAAGCACAGATTTCCACTGGTCTAATGTCCATTCCTTGTGTTCTTTAGCCCAAACAAGTCTCTTCTGCTTGTTGCCTGTCCTTAGCAGTGGTTTCCTAGCAGATATTCTACCATGAAGGCCTGATTCACACAGTCTCCTCTTAACAGTTGTTCTAGAGATGTGTCTGCTGCTAGAACTCTGTGTGGGATTGACCTGGTCTCTAATCTGAGCTGCTGTTAACCTGCGATTTCTGAGGCTGGTGACTCGGATGAACTTATCCTCCGCAGCAGAGGTGACTCTTGGTCTTCCTTTCCTGAGGCGGTCCGCATGTGAGCCAGTTTCTTTGTAGCGCTTGATGGTTTTTGTGACTGCACTTGGGGACACTTTCAAAGTTTTCCCAATTTTTCAGACTGATTGACCTTCATTTCTTAAAGTAATGATGGCCACTCGTTTTTCTTTACTTAGCTGCTTTTTTCTTGTCATAATACAAATTCTAACAGTCTATTCAGTAGGACTATCAGCTGTGTATCCACCTGACTTCTCAACAACGCAACTGATGGTCCCAACCCCATTTATAAGGCAAGAAATCCCACTTATTAAACCTGACAGGGCACACATGTGAAGTGAAAACCATTTCAGGTGACTACCTCTTGAAGCTCATCAAGAGAATGCCAAGAGTGTGCAAAGCAGTAATCAAAGCAAAAGGTGGCTACTTTGAAGAACCTAGAATATGACATATTTTCAGTTGTTTCACACTTTTTTTGTTATGTATATAATTCCACATGTGTTAATTCATAGTTTTGATGCCTTCAGTGTGAATCTACAATTTTCATAGTCATGAAAATAAAGAAAACACTTTGAATGAGAAGGTGTGTCCAAACTTTTGGTCTGTACTGTATATATATATTGAGTCAACCAGAGAAGGATCAGCCCTTAGAATCCCAAATATGGCTTATGGACAGGGTTTATGGTCATGAGTCAACCCTATCAATAGCTTAAAGGGGTTGTCCCACGAAAAATATTCTACAGTTTTCAAACCCGCACCTGGGTCTGAATACTTTTGTAATTGCATGTAATAAAAAAATTAGCATAGCCACTGAGTTATTCAATGAAATTCATCTGTATAGCGCCACCTGCTGTTTGTTTTTCTTTGACCTACTCACTGAGAAGGCCACTTATGCTCAATTCCATCCTTCAACTGCCTCCTGACAGGAAGAGCTGAGACAGGAAGAGCTGAGACACGCGCCCTTAACTGCAGACTTTCATTTTTCACTTACAAAAATCCATTAAAGAAATAAGATCACAAGAGGATAAAAAAAATTATAAACCTGGAGGGGAGGGAGTGCCGAGAATATAATGAATCCTACTAATAATGATGTAAACAGATGTTATAATGTTCTCATTTCCCTGTGGGACTCAACTGTGTTAACGAATTCCATAGAATAGACAGATGGAAGACATTATAAATTCTGCTCTCCTGCTTCCATGACTAACCACAGGTGGGTGTAAGGACACCTGTCCACGTCTATGTGTGCATGCATCTTCTCTGGTTCCAGCAGTAGCTGCCAACTGCTCCAGCATAAATGCAGAAATTGTAAGTTTTATTCAAGCAGCAAATATTACTGCATTTTATGGCACCTCCATTATATTGAGCTACAACAGAAAAAGTCTGATTGGAAATATTTTGAATTTTAAAGTTTGGTTGCAGCTTCGATAGAGGCTGCGTCTCTGACCACATCATGTAACCCACCCCTGACCACCACAGCCATTTGTGTCCTTTATGATGCAGTGAAATTTTCATTTTGTCACCCCCAGATTTCCAAAAAACATAACTTTTAAACTTTATTTTTGTCAAAAGGGCGTATTCTTTTTATTTATTTTATACAACCACAAAAACAGTATAAGGGGCAATAAGCAGAGATCTTCTCCAAATCTCAGGACCAAGTACACTTTAAGATGTATTCTTTAGGCCTCTTGCACACGAACGTTTATTTTTTCCGTTCCGTTTTTGCGGATTCTATTTGCGGTCAGTATGCAGAACCATTTATTTCAATGGTTCCGCAAAAAAAACGGAATGTACTCTGTATGCATTCCATTTCCGTATTTCCATATTTCCGTTCCGCTAAAAGATAGAACTTGTCCTATTATTGTCTGCAAATCACATTCTGTCACTCCATTCAAGTCAATGGGTCCGCAAAAAATACGGAATCCGTTCCATTTCCATTTTTACAGAAGCATCTATTGAAAATGTTATGCCCAGCCCAATTTTTGAATGTACTTACTGTTAAAACATTATTGTATGCTTCCGTTTGCGATCCGCAAAAAAACGGATCAAAAATGGAAACCACACGGAAAAATGGAACAGCAAAATGGAACAGAAACAGAAACACTACTGAAACAAAAAAAAAAGGAAATACGGATCCGTTTAAAACAGACAGCAAAACCATACGGTCGTGTCCAAGAGGCCTTAATGGTATTTTGGGGTACAGGTACAGGTATTGAAACTCTTTTGTATTATTTTTGGGAGTTATTTCGTGGGTTTTGTGTTTATCATGAGGTCTAAATGACATGTTTTTGGGGGGATTTTGTGGATCAGTATTATTACAGTGAGGTTTTTATGTTTTACTACTTTTGAACGGTAATTTTTTTTTTGTTTTTAATAAAAGTCATTTGCTTTTGCCAGAATCTTAGAGTCATAACTTTTTCTATTTTTCCATCCTTAAAGTTGTGTGGGGGTTTGCTTTTCTGGAACGTTTTTATTGGCGCATATACATTTTCAATGTGTTTTTTTTTCAACATTTTTAGAGGGTGAGGAGAAGAACTTTCTACAATATTTATCAAGGTAAATAACATGATCATTTTTATAGTTAGGGTAATTCCCAGCTATACAAATTATGCATACAGTTTTGTTTTTGTCAGTAATAAAGATTTTGAACTTTTTTGAACTTTCTGTTATTTATTTTATTAGGGGACTTAATCTCATGAATGCTGGTATCATACACAGGAATACTTCTTATAAGACATGGTCACTACTGACTGCAGCATCTAAGGAGTTAGATGCCCAAGACGTCATGTTATGTCAAAGTTATGTACGTTACAGGGGGGGACCCTCTGCTGATGGCATGGATTCATCTACTGACAACATATGCAGCATCCCGCTACTACAGCAGTGGTACACTGAGAAAGGGTTGAAAATATGTGTGACCTTATTCCCCCCCCCCCCCCCAAAAAAAATTGAATAAAAAAGCTGTCCATACCTCAAATATGGTAACAATATAAACTACAATTCACCCTGCAAACATAAAGCCCTAATACAACTCTGTAGATGGAAATATAATAAAGTTATGGCTGTTAGAAAATGTAAATTCTTTTTCAAGGGTTTTATTTTTTTTTTAAGTGCTAAAACAAAAAAAACTATACAAATTTGGTATCGCCATAATCCTATTGACTCAGAATAACAAAATCGTGTATTTTTTAGCGCACAGTGAGTGCTATAATATCAAAATCAAAAAAACCTTGGCAGAATTCAGTTTTGTTTTTTTTCCAGTTTTAAACCACAAAGAATTTCTTTCCTGATTTCCAATACAAGACAAGGTAAATTAACTGGTGCCATTAAAAAATACAACTTGTCCCACAAAAAACAATGCTCATATGGGTTTGTGAATGTAAAATTAAAAAGTTATGACTCTTAAAATGTGGGGCGGAAAAAACTAAAATGCCAAAACAGAAATGGGCCCAAAACCTAGGGGCAGCATTCAAGAACTTAAGGAGGACTTTCTAATCCTGAAGACCTCTGTGTTCTTTCCCCATCCAACATTTAATAACTGGAACTAGAGAAGACTTTGTGAATCAAGCACTAATTTTACAACCACTAAGCTTAATGCCTAGAAAACGACTTTCTTAGCATTATGGCAAACAAAAAACGTATTACCCAGAAATAAATGAATGTTTTAAAGTCTTCTGCAACTGATTAAAACCACAAATAAAAGTACCCAGGGAAGGACTTTCCCTTGAAAACTGTTGCTCTTTATAATCAAGTATGCTGGACTGTGCCCTATTAGAGTCAACACAATTATGTCAAATTTCTCTTTTCACAGATGAAGCTACCGTTCCTCTGCTGTAAAACATATGTATATAGGGATTGTATATATAATGTATATATAATGCAATGTGTATATTTGCTAGCATGCCTAACATTTTGTTATCCGAAGACCTGTCCTTCGTGTCAAGAGATGCCAAGGCCGCGGCTTACTTAAAAGAAGAGGTGAATGAAGTGTTCCACTACTACAGTAATGGTTCACTGCAAAAGGGTTGAAAAAATGCTCTTTATATAATTTAGGCATTTTATTTATTTTTGGTGCACAAGCAGTTAATTGGCCTTAGTTACCATCATTAGGTCAGACTGTTGAGGCCATCCTCATAGGGAGTGGTTTGAATTCAGTGTCTAGAGCTGTGATGGCTAAACTCCAGCTGAGGTAAAACTACGACTCCCAAGATGCACACTTGCTTGGCTGTTCTCAGAACTCCATAGAAATGAATGGAGCATGCTGGGAGTCGTAGTTTCACCACAGCTGGAGTACCGGAGGTTAGCCATTACTGGTCTAGATGGTGATGAGAGCAGATGTAGATGCAGCTGAACACAGCTCTGCATATCACCAGACAGAGAAAAGCAAACAGAAAAGAACAAGATATATTTGAATAGCATTCCAGTAATGTATGGGAGATGTGTGTGGAAGCGCTGTGGAGATAAGCTGTCTTAAAGAACTTCACAGACTGTACAGCAACTTGTTCAGGAGATTTACATCTTTCAGTGCCTGGAAATACATTATAGACAGCCTGACCAGCTGTATATATA